>NC_136506.1:23429166-23484166 GCF_053919585.1 Euprymna scolopes
TTGGGTGTAGTGCATTATGCATGGTCATGAGTTTCCTGGTTTCCTGGTCGAGTTGTTTCAGTTCTTCTTTTGTCCACCCGATAAACGGTTCAGAGTATCTTACTAACGATACTGCCCATGTATTTATACCTTTTATTAGGTTTCTGCTATATAATTTCGTTTCCAGGAGTTTTCTTGTTCTCCTGGGGTATTCTTTTCTAATTTTCTCTTTCATTTCTGTTGCTCTGATGGTGTCCGCTCCAAAATTCCCAAGTATTTATAGTTGTCTTGTTCCCCCTAGTGCCCTCATTTCTGTTTGGTTGGGTAGTTCCATGCCTTCTGTCGTTTCCAGTTTTCCCTTTCTTATAACTTGTTGTGCGCACTTCTCCATTCCAAATTCCATTTGGATATCTTGGCTGAAGATTCTGGTAGTGTTCATTAGTGTCTCTAGCTCCTTTTCGGTCCTTGCAAATAGTTTCAGGTCGTCCATGTACATCAGGTGGTTCATTTTTTCCTGTGTATTGGAGAACTTGTATCCGGCTTGACACTTTCTCAGAATACTGATGTGGGAGGAGTTTCTTAACCTTCTCTGTTTCTATTTTTAATTTCTTCTGCTCTTGGTTCCTTAACGATGAGAGTTTTGTTTTTTCCTCGTTCATGAACTGTATTATTTTATTTATTTTATTTGCTTCATTCTTTGTTAGTTCTGTTTCATTATTCTCGGTTTCCACGTTTGTAGACTTCGTTCTTTGTTGGTCCTCAGCCTTTGGTGTTTTTATTTGGGAGGTTTCAACTTGTGGGGTTGCTCTACGTGCGGTTCCGTTGGGGGATGCTTCTTGTTCAGTTTCATCATTTATTTTTCGCTGAATTTCTGTTAGTTCTAGTTTAGAGAGCCAACCTTTCTTGAGTATCAGTCTTGCTTGGTCCGCAATTCTTTATTCTGTCGTATGGTAGTCACTGGATTGGTCCTATAGTTTTTCATTCGTTTCCGATTATTATTATTATTATTATTATTATTATTATTATTATTATTATTATTGCTGTTGTTTATTTTATTTACTCATTAATATGTTTAAATGTTTGCGTTTTCACTGTCGTCATCGTTTTGAAAAAACAAAAACAAAACAAAACACAAAAAACGTAGCGTTTGTAACCGCCTCAATGTTTGAATTAATACGAAAAGACAGGAAAAGCAACTCTACGGACAATTTTTTTTTTAATGTGAAAGATTTGTTTATTTTATTTACTCATAAATATGTTTAAATACGTGCGTTGTCACCATCATCATCGTCGAGCAAAAATACCTAATGTTTGGAACAATTTCAATGTTTGAATTAATACGAAAAGACAGGTAAAGCGACTCTCCGGACAAGTTTTTCATATGAGATGGATCTGTTTATTTTATTTACTCATAATTATGTTAACTATAAACTAAAAAAAAATAATAAAAAAATAATTAATCAATTAATAAGTTATTATAAAAAAAAAAGGAAAAAGAGGAGGAGAGAAAGGAGGAAAAATAATTCCCAATCATTTAATATTAGTGGTTCTTTTTCTAATTGTTGTTTTATTATTATTATTATCATTATCATTATCATTATCATTATTATTATTATTATTATTATCATTATTATTATCATTATTATTATTATTATTATTATCATTATCATTATTATTATCATTATCATTATTATTATTATCATTATCATTATTATTATTATCATTATCATTATTATTATCATTATCATTATCATTATCATTATTATTATTATTATTATCATTATTATTATTATTATCATTATCATTATTATTATTATTAGTAGTAGTAGTAGTAGTAGTTGTTGTTGTTGTAGTGGTTATAGTGGTTGTAGTGGTGGTAGTATGTTTTTATTATTATTGTAGCTGTGATTTTTATTTGTGTTGTTTTTGTTGTCATTGCTATTGTTGTTGCTACTACTATTATTATTACTACCGATATTAGTGACACTATTTTATTTCTGTTGTCGGTGGTGGTTGTGGTAGCGGTAATAGTTGTGGTGGCGGAGGAGAAAGACTGGGAAGGGATCTTTAACTTTTGTGTGGAAACTTGATGAGGAACCCACATAGAGATGATGTCGCAATAAAACTATCGGTGGTGGTGTGACCTAAAATTCACTAACCCCATTTATGGGAGAATGGCAAATCAAAATATTGAAAATAACGATGTGAATGAGGCTGGAACATCTTGCGAAGGTTTCACGTCCGGCAAGTGTCCTACTGGTCAACAGGGTGGGTCCTCTCGTCATCATACAGATGTTTGTAGGGGCAGTGAGAATTGGCAGAAAGAGAGAGAGAGAGAGAGAGAGAGAGAGACAGACAGACAGAAAGACAGACAGACAGACAGACAGACAGACAGACAGACAGACAGAGACAGACAGAGACAGAGACAGAGAGACTCAAGACACGAAGGGAGTTGGATCAGGAAATGGACGGATGGGGAAAGAAAAGTACTGTGAGAATGCTTTGTAAGAAGCGGAAGTACCAAATCTGGTGGATATATCCGAAAAGTGAAGGAAGAATGGGAATAGAGAGGAGGAGGAGCTAGTAGTGTCGCGAGTTTGGTATCCCAGTTAAAACAAATAAAAATAACAATCTACTTTCAGAGATTGCAAAGGAAGAGATTGAACGGATGGTTAGGAATGAAATGAGAGTGGAAGTGCAGAAGGGAAATGTAAACGATGATGGAAGGCGGGCAACTGAGAAGGAATACAATCCTATGGTTAGGGGAAATGATGAGAAGAAGTTTGAAGGATCAAAGACAAATGAGATTATTGATTCTGAGACAATGGAACCAGTGGAAGGAGCAGATATATGGAGAAGTGGTGATGAAGTTCGAGCTTTGAATTCTGCAGAAAAAGAAGTACTTCAGAAGTTAAGAGGTTCTTCTTAGAGACGAAATCATAGATATTCCAAACATGAAGAGTAGTGATAGGCGGAAGGTGAAAAATGAGGTAAAAATAATTCAAGGAGTAATTCACAACATCATAAGAAAGAACATATCGATTACGGAACTTAACAGGCTTCTATGCAGCGTCATACGTTATTGCGAATCGTCTTGACTTAATACAGAAGAAAAAAAGAGAAATGAAGGATAGAAGACCATACTGGCAGAGGCGGCTTGAAGAAAGTATTAAACGGTGGCGGAAAGACATTGGTAGAATCGAAAAAATGAGAAAATGAGTCAAACTAGGATAAAAAGCCAAGGACGAGTTTGAAAGGAGGTATAGATTGCTGAAAAAGGGAACGATGACTGTTCTCACAATGTTGAAATAGAATGTCCACACTGGTGGTATGAAAATTAGGAACTTTGTTGGAAAAAGTGTTGCGTTTCGGCAGAACAACCTCTTCCAGAACAATCAGTCTCAGCTGTATAAAGAATTAAATGGTAGTAAACAGGTGGGAAATAACAACACTCCCAATGCAAAAGATGCAAGGAAGTTATGGAGTGGAATTTGGTCTGGAAGGGCGATATAATAAGAAGGCTAGTTGGTTGGGAGAGGTCAGAGAAAAGCTATCAGAAATGCAGCAGATGAAGAACGTTGAGATAACCATTGATGACGTGAAGGCTGGCATACAAAGGATGACAAACTGGAAGGCACCTAGTCCAGATGGACTTCTGGTTTAAACAGTTCAAATGCCTTAATCCACCCATATCTGCTGCCATGCAAAGAGTTGTAGAGTCGGGGGATGTCCCTGATTGGTTTGTAAAGGGAAGAACGACACTGATTAGGAAAGATCCTGCAAAGGAAATAAATGCCAATAATTATAGACCAATTACATGTCTACAACTAATGTGGAAACTGTTAACTGGAATCTTTGCAGAAAAAAAAAATTATGAACATCTTGTGAGTAATGGTGTTTTTCCTGATGAACAGAAAGGGCATCGGAAAGGCTCAAGAGTGTCCAAGAAGCAACTGCTGATTGATAAAGCATTAATGCAGGATGCAAAGAAGAAGAAGAAGAAGAAGAAGAAGAAGAAGAAGAAGAAGAAGAAGAAGAAGAAGAGGAATCTGAGTGTAGCTTGGATCGATTACAGAAAGGCTTATGACATAGTTCCTCATTCATGGATACATGAAACACTATTGGGCTTTTGGTGAAAAGTATGGCTCAATGCAAAACAGTGATGACAGCAAACAGAGGGGTGATGTGGCAGGTTGGCATTAAACGTGGAATATTCCAAGGAGATTCGTTATCTCCACTTCTATTTGTAATGATAATGATACTACTGGGCATTCTCTTGAAGAGAGAAAAACTGGGGCGTAACTTTGGATCTGGTGGTAGACGCCTCAACCATCTACTGTTTATGGATGATTTGAAAATATTCGGTAGAAATGAAAAGGAAATCGAGAGACTGGTAGAACCTTTGGGGACATACTCAGAAGACACTGGGATAGAGTTTGGGATTAGTAAATGTGCGGTGCTGGTGATGAAAAGAAGAGTAAAGTTTTATTCGAATGAAATAGTGCTGTAAAATAGAGAAATCATGAAATAAATAGAAGATACAAGGTATAAGTATTTGGAAGTGTTGGAAGGAATAGGCATCGTGAACAGAGAAATGAAGGAGAAAACCAGGAAGGAGTATCTTAGAAGAGTGAAACTAATTGCAAAGTCGAAACTGTATGGAGGAAACCTAATGAAAGCATTGCATGCACGGGCAGTCAATGTTTTGAGATACAGTGCGGGAATTTCAGAATGGTTTGGCAAGGATTTGCATGCCATGGATATCAAAACAAGAAAAGTTTTAGCAATATTCGGTATATTTCACATTCGAAGTAGCGTAGCGAGGCTGTATCAAAAGAGGAAAGACGGTGGTAGAGGATTGAAAAGTGTAAAAGGTTGTGTTAGAATCGAGAAGATGTCGTTGAAGGAGCATGCGGTTAGAAATGAGGAGTGGATACTTAAGGTTGTGGCCAATGAAGTGGAGGTATGTGAGACCAAGGCTGATTATGTGAAACGTGTGGATAGAGAAAGGACAGAGGATCTGGCTAGGAAGAAAATGCAAGGAAGGTTCTTCCAGGATATAGCAGAAATGGCTGACGAAAGATCATGGCAATGGCTTAGAGCTGGGTATCTGGCTAAGAGTACTGAAACTTTTGTTTGTGCAGCACAAGAGCAGGAATTAGGAACACGATTGTTAAAAAAAGTGGTTCTAGGAGAGGAAGTTGCTGCAGAATGCCGGATTTGTAGTAAGACCTCAGAGTCAATTGCGCACCTTGCAGCGGGGTGTAGTGCATTGGCCCAGAGAGAGTACCGCAAAAGACACGATCGCATGGGACTCCGGATATATTGAGAGGTGTGTAAGAGGGTTAGGGTGAAGTGTGCAGGAAAATGGTTTGAGGAGGTGCCTGATGAAGTGAGAACAAGTGAGGTTGTTAAGGTAGAGGTGGGACAAAAGTGTCATAACGACCAAGCAATTGAAACATAATCATCCGGATTTGGTCGCCATTGATAAGGGCTCAAAAAAACTGGCAAACTGTAGACTTCTCAGTACCCTGGGACAGGAATGTGAGAGAAAAGGAGAACGATAAGTTGAGCAACTATGCTCCATTGGCCTTGGAGATAAGGCGTATACACGGGGTTAAAACACAAATAATCCCGGTCATAGTTGGTACATTAGGAGTAGTATCAAGTCGTCTGGAAGGACAATTGAAAAAACTACAAATCCCCGATGTTTTAGGCAGCCTTCAGACCTCTACTATTGTAGGTACCACCAACATCCTTAGGAAAACCCTTGATCTTTGAAGCTCCTGGTTTAGAGCCGGGATTGAGGGAAATCCTCTGGAAATGAATACCATCCCTTTCCAGGGAGACGTTGATAAACGAAATTATTATTATTATTATTATTATTATTATCAGTAGTAGTAGTAGTAGTAGTAGTAGTATTAGCAGCAGCAAAACATTTTTACTCTTATATTAAATATATGTTTTTGTTGTATATTGATTTATATTTGAAGAGATGGTATATTAAAACGTGTCATGTGTTATCTAGTCGATGTAGGATATTGTTCTTTTAACAGATAGATAATAAACGTATAAATCGTATGTATGTTGTTTAGCCAGGAGGACATGATATTGACGTGTAAACTGAGTCATGTTGTATTAGACTTATCACACGGGATATTTTTACAGTTCATATGTAAGAAGAATAATATATGCTTCATACCTTTTTTTTCGTGAAGAGTTCTGTATCTTCCGGCCGCTCCGTGACGAACCATGAAACGATCAGCATCATCCAATTGAGACATCTGTTCTTATTTGTAAAACCATAAAACAACTCTTTATATTTTTATAATATAAATTTATTACAGTTGTCTCAAATGGTTTTCACATGATCTGCAGTTCATTTACATTTTCTATTCTTACAGCTCGCCCCCTAGCTGTCTGTCCACCCCTGTCTAGACGTCTTTCCGCTTTTGTGGGCAATTCTCAACTCCCCGAATCTCTCCTAAACTAACTACACCACGTGTTCTACTACGTCACCTAATTACGTGTCTCAGACCAACCTAATGTCCACAACTAGTTATTTGTTTATTCAAAACCCCCAAATAATGTTTACATCTATTTTCTATTTTCACATTCCTTTTGCGATTCACACGTCAATCATTTCTTCCCCAATTTAATTGTTTATTCTTCTAATCATAATAACTAATCCAGCGACCACCCGTCGCTCAAATCAATTAATAATAATACAATAACAATAATAATAATGTTTTGACCCTTGACCCCGCTTGCCAAAGTTAACAGATACTACGCTATGATCACAGCCTAAAGTGTCATAACAGTACATTTTTTCTAATGAAGAGCCGATTGTGGTGATTTTTGTTGGCATAGTACATCCCTCAAATATAATGCGTATAAAGATGGACGATACAACAGATCCTGCATTGCTTAATTTGAGTATTAAAAGATAACATAATTACGTTTTTGGTACTCATAAAATGGAAACCTGGATTTCAGACAATTTCAAGAATACGAATCATGTAATGTATTTTGATAAAAACTAATCGAATAAGGCATTAATACAATTACATCTAAATCTAATCTTCGTAAAAGGACAAACAAGTTGTGTGAATCCATTTTGTTCTGCAAATTAATTTTGTAAAATGTACGATGTTGACAATATAACAAATATTCTTAAAATTAAGAAAAAAAACTTTATTTTCTATGTTTGATTCAGATTTTGAAAACGTGCATAGATTTAATTCATACATTGTCTTCCATTTGAGAAAAGTGACGTTTATTCTTCGTTTATGTGTTTGCGTTAACAAAACATACTGTAAAAGCCAGGCACGACCAACGATGGAGTACTGTTGCCACATTTGGACAGGAGCTGCTAGAAGTAGCTTATCCTGCCTTGACAGAGTTCAAAATAGACTTCGTAGCTTAGGGCAGGATGCCCATTTTCTCTTCCCTGCAACCACTTTCCCACAGAAGAGATGTTGCGAGCCTGTCTCTGTTTTATTGTTATTTTCATGGCAAGTGCTCCCCCTCGTCCAACTTTCACGAAAAACACTCGTCTAGCCAAAACCACTATCAATAATTTTCCACACTCCTTATCTGTGCCCAAACCTAAACGTAGATTCCATGAACAAAGCTTCTTTTGTAGAACTGCTCGACTGTGGAACTGTCTTCCGTTTGCCTGCTTTCTAGTTGACTACAATTTGATTGTCCTCAAGTCCAACGTAAACAAGTTCTTATGAACCATCCCCCTAAGTAATCTAATTTACAAAATTTTCAATACTTATGTAACCCATTAAACCTTATCATCGAGTGGCCTCCGGGTCTTGATCAGTGGTGACTCCTTTGTTAAAAAAAACAAAAAAAAAAAACAAAAAACAAAAAAAAAAACAACAACAACAACAACAACAACAAAAAACAAAATAAAAAAAACTAAGCGAAGTAGGTGTAAGTGCACAATTTTAATTCATTACAATGGCGGGCAACAACAAGAATCTTGCGTCAAATTTGTTGATCTGTTTGAATAAAACCAAATAAGATTTGAATTAAATTAAATACGCATCAAGTGCGCTTGAAAGCCAAATACAACATAATATTAGGAAAATAAACACATATTTTACTCGTTTCAAATTTATCACAAATATATTTTAGAGGTATACTCCATCTTCAGTGTGTCTTTTGGTTCTTTTTTCCCCTTTCTTCTTCATTTCTATGTTGTAAATTTGGAGAAAGACATACTGAAGATGGAGTATACCTCTGAAATATATTTGTGAAAAATTTCAAAAATATTTGTTTATTTTCCTAATATTACGTTGTGGTTTGGCTTACAAACGCACTTGATGCGCATTTTATTTAATTCAAATTAAAACAACGTTTCTATATGAACTCTCATTCTTGACGTCCAAATAAAATTTATTTAGACATTTTAATTACTTTGACGCAATAGCAAATATAGTGAAATGTTATCAATGGATCTATAACAACCGAATATTCTTATCATTATTTTGACTCGAGTATATATGCGACACAGTTAGACACAGTTATTCAACCGAGAACACCACTCTATATAAAAGCATATAAGATGTCGAAGGATACACACTCGAGAGTCAAAACAATGAAAAGAATATGCTGTTGTCTTAGCCCTAATTATCACCCTTAAGAAAAGTGGATTTCTTATTCAGTCGCTGGTGTAACTCAGCTGGCAAAATAATATGAAAATATCATGCTTCGCCAGTGTACGCACTTAATATTCATATTAAATCATAGAAGAGTGTTAGTAATTTAATTTTTCATATATAAATTATCATTATCAGTTATGATTAAAAAAATATTGACTCTTTCTTTAGATTATATAATTCTATTTTCGTATTCATGTTAGAGTCCCAGTTTGGGGTTGTTTCATTTGATATCGGCAAGGAATGGTAATCAACGAATGTTTACATTCCCGCATTAATCCCCCGACAAAAGGGGAGGGACCTGTAAATTTACCATTGTCCGTTCGTCCGTTCGTCTGTCCGCACTTTTCTTAATAACTACGCCTTAGAATTTCTTGAAATTTTGCACAAACATTAAACATAAGATGAGTAAAAATGTAACAGAACGGGTTTTCCGGGAAACCTCCGGTTGTCCCGGTTGGGATGCTTTTCGGGTTAAAACGGCTAAAATTTACACTTTTGTGCTTATTAAAAAAAAATGATGTCTTGAATATTTATAAAACTTTCTGAAAATTTGTAACTAAGTGATTTCTATATAATTTTGTTTGTCTATACTTCGCGATTACTATTGAGTGTGCCCAAGGGACTCTCTTAGAACTAATAAAAACACTCCATTTAGGGGACTATTTTACCATATTTTGTCCAATTTTTCTGTGTATGTCTATTTAGCAGTTTTGCATGGTGCTGAAGTCAGATTAAAATATGTTAAGGCCTTGGAGAATATTGAGGGTAAATTGGGGGGTGCAAATGATGAACTTAGTCATTTCTTTTTTTGCATAGTGCAGAACTCAAATCTACATATGTTAAGACCTAAAACTGCACCGTTTGTTCATTTTCACCAGGATTTGACGTAAAATCGATTGTCTGCTTAAGTGGGAGACTCATCGCGGTACACCAAAGAAAGCGTCACATGGCTCTCCATGCAGTGACTTACTTGTAGAATACATTGCAGTCTACATTGCACTGTAGAGAACATAGTGTTTATTTTATGAAATTATTTTTTATATATAATGTCCCGAAAAAACTTTAAAATGCAAAAATCAAATATTGTTCAACTGTACTTCAGCTGTACAGAAACAATCATTTCGAACGTGCCCCTGTCATATCGAAGACCCTACCGTTGATTTCATATGCCTGCCTTTACTTCTTGCGCAATAATAATGGTTTGAATTTAAGTTTAAAAGAGTCAAGTATCATGGTGCAATTGTGCTTTAAATAGAAACATTCATTTCGAATGTGCACCTGCCATATCAAAGAACCTACTATTGATTTTCATATCGGGCCTTTCGGCTTGTGCGGGAATAAAACCCTTCAAATGCACTTGTGATGTTAAACTGTATAACGTTAACATCGGACAAAATCGCCTGTGCTCTTTTCATCGGATTATTTCGATTATTGATTATCAATACTTATCAAAGACATTCCGATAAAAAAAAAACTGTCTAGGAACACCGCCAAGCATATAAACTACATTCGCATGAAATTTCATAAAAATCGGCCCATATACACATGCACTTAGACACACACAGACACAGTTCCATATATATGTGTACGTTGCAGTATTTTTGATGAGAAGAGTATGATCACCGAAAATTGAAAGGTAGACACTGGCGAATCAAATGGAGCCACGTTCTGCTAGCAACCAATCAGAAACGAGAGTTGCTTCATAAAGATTTTGAATCTGTAGCATTTCAGCCAATAATCTCTTTGTCTTAACACGAGAAAGATCTTTTGCTTTTTACCTGCAAAATTTTAATGTCCAGGACCTGTACAGAACAGCTACCCACTGAAAATTCTTCATCTTGTATAGGAAAGCTCCCCATCGGAAACTCTTCTGAAATTAAACATGGCTTCTAATTCAAGAGTGCGAATTTTTGTGGTGGTCTGTATATATAATTTAAACGACAGTATTTTTGCCCAGGAGGAAGTCCAGTATCTATTCTGATATTTTTGTACTTAGTCAATTTGAAAAAAAATCCTATTTTCTGCCGTATTTGTTTGTTTTTATGATTCTGATTATCTATGTTAATAGTATTTAGATAATTGTTTGAATAAATTTTCAATATTATAAAATAGATTTGATATTGGAGTAAGAGAGGCTAAGTGGTTAACGACACGAACTGAAAACCTAAGCGTGCCAAGTTCTAATCCAGTTCATTCCACAGAAACATTTTCATCAATCCCACACATGACATTGCGTCTGATCTCCAAATCAAATAAAATGAACATGGGAACAGCGAATTAATTACGTGCCTCAGCACAGATAGAGAAACGTCTTAAAATTTATTAAGTAAGGTTTGTGGTTCTATATTCAGTAGAGTTTATTCTTATTAATTACTGATATTTCGATAGAACTAGCTCAACTGAGTGCCATTGTTTGGTTTCCTCGGCTAAGTCATTCACAGCGAGAAGTATTCTTTCTCCTGGAACGAAAAGGACTTCTATTCCACCGTGTGCCTTGTGTTAGGCAATGGGCAGAGCTTCTTCGCAACGACTTCGCATCACTGTGTTTCACAGCCCATACTTGTTACCAAATAACGTATACGTCGTACACTGTGTGTATAAAGTGTATATATATATATATATATATATATATATATACATATATATATAGTATATATACTATATAAATATAATATATAGATATGTAATATAATATATAATATATAAATATGTATAAATAACGATCACATGGTATAGCAGGGTGTATACAAATACGTACGGTACCAAATATATACGCCGTATAGCGATCTATATAACATATATATATATATATATATATATATATATATATATATATATATATATATATATATATAACGGGTATAAATATAAATATAATTATAAACATATATATATATATATATATATATATATATATATATATATATGAAGATTCTGCGCATGCGTAATTGCATGAAGACACATCCATGAAAGCCTTTTTTAATCGGCATTTTTTCGCGTTATAAACTTTCATTGCAAGTTGGGATCGTTTTCAAAACAATTAATTTAAAAGAAACTGCCAGTCCTTCTTGCGTCATTAAACCATATTCTTGAGTTGATGCTTTCCTTGTTAAGTGACTCCATTATTAAAAAAGAACATGAATTATGCGAATATATGCATATTTTATGATGGAATGTAAATATCTGCTTGCTTCTAATCGCCCTGCACTTTATTCGCCTTATCATGAGCCATTGATCAATTATACACGAAATCATCGAGTTGACAAGATGCCAACACACAATACAGGCAATTTGTTTCCCTGGGAAAGAGGACTGGAAATCTGACACTATTCCAACCTCTCTTAAACTGAGTTAATATCGGTTAATGATTTCAAATTATATTATGAGCAATGTTGTGTATGAATTATATTTCTCGACAATTACACTATGTTGTGTTGTGGGGGTCTGTATAACATGGAAGGGAGTGTAAATCGTGTATATTTTTATACGTTTCTGGCATCGTCTAATGTATCGTCTGACTGTTTAGTGTATAATTATATGCGATTGTATAGACGTGTGTATGTACGTGTATCTATGACCGTCTTATGTATGATTATATGCGAGTGTATATACGTGTGTATATACGTGTATCTATGACCATCTAGTGTGTGATTATATGCGAGTGTATACAAGCGTGTATATACGTGTATATATACGTATGTATATACGTGTAGCGTTGTGTTCATCTAATCTAGAGTTCATTGTGTGTGTATCTACATTTAAATACAGTCCATAACAGAATAATAATATACATAAACACCTCTACAAGACAGGACGAATAACACTTATGTGGGGTTTCAACATCTGGCCAGTCGGGGACACATCTGGTTCATCATCGTCTTGGTCCATGTTCGGTCTTGTTTAAAGTGAAGCTGCAAAGAAGATCCATCACAAGAACGATTGAACCTTGGGTTTCATTTTCGGCAACTTTTTATTCCAGAGTGTTTTCTTTTTTTCGAAAGTTACAACACTGATCCTAGCTTCTTACGTTTGAAAGGTGTTCGACCCTTCGCTCCACCGGATTCTTTGAGCCATTCAATTGGTTCAAACTCTAAGCACTTACTAATTTATCGTATCTCAAAAAGACCATCTCCCCTTACAAAAATGATGTCATTAATATACATCACTAAGATAATCACCTGATGTTTTTACATGTCATTATTTATAAGTAGTCAACTAACTTTTTATGATAACATTTTTAAGTTAAATTCCTAAATTAATGTAAATAAATATTTGTTCTAAATATTTTCATTATTCTAAAACATTTTATCTGACAAAGCTTTTTTGCTCGAATAATCATAATAATAATCGCCGACTAGTCACCTTTCAACGTTTTGCGGTCGATATTTAACAACTATCTTCTATTGTTATTCGAATTTCCTATCACTTTAAGCGATTGGTGGAATCTTACACATTGAAATGGAAAACAGCGCCAAATATAATTAGAAAGAGTCTTTTTTTCACGTAGGCATCACCACTTATCCAGGCTTCAAGGCCGCTCGAGGATAAGGTTTAAAAAGTGTACAGTAGTCAATTGGACAATATAGTAATAGGAATTCGGTAAATTTGTTAACTTAAGTGGAACGGCTGATCAAGAACTTGTTTACGTTGGACTTAAAAACAAAAGTTTTGTAGACAGCAGGCAAACGGAAGACTGTTCCACAGGCGTGCAGTTCTAAGAAATAAACTTTGTTCATGGAATCTACGTTTAGGTTTAGGCACAGATAAAAAGCGAGGGAAATTATTGATAATGTTTTCAGCTAGACGATGATTCTCGTGAAAGTTTGACGAGCGTGGACCATAGATTGGAGCTCAGGCGAGTACTTGTATGAATATAACGATAAAATCTCGACATTATTCCGGATTTACCTTGGAATTTCGTGACCGAGTTATACGTTTTACGTAACGAAAACCGTTATTTGAATTAAAACAACCGATGGTGTTCCCAGGAAGTTGGATGACTGCAAGTCTCCCCAGATTTCTAGTACGGCCCGATAAATTTGCAACAACCGATTGTCATTGATTTAGATATATTCTTTTATATCATTATGTGTCTAACATAGAATATAATTTCCATGAACAAATTTTCTGTCTGAGAATTTCTTATACAGAGTGCTCCTCAAAAAACGGGCCGTTTCTTAGTGTTTTGTCCGAATGAAATGAAACTTTGGTCATAACTAGTTTATTATATTCAAAGCATCACATCAAAACACTAGGATCTTTGGCCTTTTTTCTCCGTTCTACAGCATATGTTCTAGATGGCCCCCATTTAGCTTTTGTTTTTTTGTGGGGAGGGGTCACCCTGTATATGTAATAAAGTATCATATGCTTGCTTCCTTACAGACTACAACATGGTCGTCTTCAACTATAACATCAACAAATTCCCATCATAAATTGTTCGCATAAGAAATCAAAGTTCTTCATTTCATTCACCTTTTCAATCATAGCATTACATTTTTCATCTTTAAATTGGCGATATAGCCATTTTATTAACTCTTATCATTTTTTCCAAAGCCACTCGAGGATAAGGGGTAATGTATGTACGGTAGTCATTGGGATAATAGCGTAGAAACTGCTAGTACCGGAAATTTTGTATAATTAGATTATTTAAGAGGGCGGTGCAACAAGAATTGTTTACGTTGGACTTGAAGACGACACTATTGTAGTCAGCTGGAAATCGAACCAGCAGAACAGAATTCCACAGGCGAGCAATTCTCGGAATGAAGCTTTGCTCATGGAATCCAAGTTTAGGTTTAGGTCTCGATAGAGAGTGGGGTAAATTTTTGATAGTGGTTTTGGCTTAGACAAGTGTTTTTTTTTTTTTGCAAAATATTGGCAAAAGAGGATCATAGATTGGAGCTCAGTCGAGCACTTATTGCAATGCAGTGAAATATTAGTGAAAAAGCATCATTTTCTAGGATTTTCCTTCACTCTAGGAAGTTAGGTCATGTGCGGCATTGATAAAAGTGTTTCTATGGCGCGAACTAGATTCGAACTTGACATATCGAGTTTTTCAGTTTGTGTCATTGACCAATATGCACTGTCACCCAGGGATACATAGTAAAGCTGGAGTTTATACTATGTTTATTAAAGCTGGAATTTATACTATGTTTATTAACGCTGGAATTTATACTATGATTATTAAAACCTGATAAATAAATGTCAGTAGTGTAATTATTTAAATCAATATTATACTTTTTCTTTTACTGACGCTGACTGTTTCAATTAAATAATACCATATCAGACGAAATCTCAGAATATTAATTTATGACACTACGTTCAGTAGTGATCTAATTAAATAGATCGCCGAAATTATGATTAATACAGATTTTGTGTTTGAAACTTTACTATTATATAGTAATTGCCATTTCTTTTTATTAGTCCCCCGACAAAAGGAGGGTGGACCTGTAAATTCACCCTTGTCTGTTCGTCCATTCGTCTGTCCGCACTTTTCTCAATAAATACGCCTTGGAATTTTTTGAAACTTTGCACAAACATTAAACATGATGCAAGTAAAAAAGTAACAGAACGGAATTTTCGGGAAAAATCCGGTTGCCCCCCCCTAGGGGTGCCTTTCAGGTTAAAATTAAAAAGGATGTGTTGAAATTTAGAGATGAATTGCTATCTAATGACTATGTAAATCTCAAGTATTTGAATTTCAAATGGGAAGTTTTTTTTTTTTTTTTTGACACAGTGATCACCACTTATCAAGGCCCGGAAGCCACTCAGGGATAAGGGTTATTGCAAGTACATTATGTTAGTGTGGAGATTTGATGAAGTGTTTAATTAAGGGGGGCGGTTCATTAGGAATTTGTTAACATTGGACTTGAAGACATCCAAGTTGTAGTCAGGTGGGAAGCAGGCAGACGGAACAGAGTTCCATAGGCGTGCAGTTCTAAGAAAGAAGCTTTGTTCATGGAATCCGCGTTTTGATTTAGGCACAGATATAGAGTGGGGGAAATTTTTCACAGTGGATTCAGCTAGACGGGTGTTTTTCGTGAAAGATTGGCGAGGGGGGACCAGAGATTTTTAGAAATATTTTGTACTCTAAATGTAATCTAGAGGAGTGTTGAAACGGCACCAAACGGGGATATGTTGTATTACCGTTGGGGTGTGTCTATATTTTACACATATATAAAAGTGCATAAAACGAGTGTCTTATTGGATGTGCATCTGTTCATACATGTACTTACGTATGGTCGCCAAATGTCAAAAAACAACTTATCTGGTGTATGTTCACACATAACGACAAATAATGAACGGAATAAACAACTTTATCTCTTGCTAGACAAAGGAAGACATACTTTCAACGAAAGGGGGTGAATACCATTCTATGGGGTTGCAACATTTGCCCAATTAAGGAAGACCCTTGACCCAGCTTTGATCTTGTTGGACAGAAAGCTGTGACGAAAAACAGACCAGATTTATTTCGGAAATTTTTATTCCAAATGTTGTTCTCATCTTAGAAAGGTTGAACGCTGATACAGTCCTGTCTACATCTTAATTATCGGTTTTGCCTCTGCGGCGTGTCATCCCGTCTGTCTACCGCCTCTCTCAGCTGCTCGTTACAGACTGTTACTTTCTAAGGTGTCTCTGAATTCGTTACGTCATGTATCTACGTAACAAAAACTCCTTGTCTGGTTGTTTGTCACGTACCTTTGTTTAGTAAAACCAAACATTCCAATCCGATTATTGAACATCTTCCTAAAAAAAAAAACAGCACCAGTTCAAATGTAGGTAACTCACCTCTCTATCCGGGATATCCGACTTTGCCCGGTCATAATATAATACAAAGAAAATGAAGTTTTGGGACTATTTATTAATTGATGCCTAATACCTATCAGAAAAGTTTGACAGCATCTCAGACATCTAAATTTTCGCGAAGGACATCCAAGCCTTTTTATCTCATTTGCACGAAACTAAATAAAAAAAATATAGCCCACACCACGAACTCTCACGCTTAGTATCGCTGTTCCCAAATGAATAATTATCAATTAATTAGTTTGCGAGTCAATTTCATAGACACACAGAACTGAATGCCTACTAGACATTATAAAGGATAGGACAACAGCATATTCTTTTCATTTTTTGACTCTCGAGTGTGTGTCCGTTAATATCTTATATGCTTTTATAAAGAGTGACGTGGGTTTCGGTTGATTAACTTTGTCTTACTGTGTCGGATATATAATCGAGAGTATAAACAATGAATATAATATCTTGTTCTGATAGCCCTAGACATTATCCTCGAGTGTTTAAAGTAAAGTAAAAATAGTTTCTTCCCCAGAACAGCTAGACTCTGGAATTCCATTCCAGGATCATGCGTCCCTAACTGTACTGACATGCAGAAGTTCAAGTGCAACGTGAACCGATATCTTGCTGCCCAAATCCCTACATAGTGCTCCCGTAGTTGCTGACCCTGATAGTAGCCCCCTACACCTGAGTGGCAATGTGCCTTGTTTGGGGTGAAAATGTAATAAATAAAAAAAAAATCTGGCGAGAGGATTTTCTTATTTATAAGTAAAACCTCACTAAATATAAAAAAAAACACGTAGTATTCGCGGCCCAAATAATATTTCCTCAGTATAGCTAACTCACACTTTTACGAGGAATGATGTAGTTTTCGTAAGTGATGTCGCCTATAGTAACAGTACTAAACTGGATACTCAACCAAACGAGATGAATTCTTGTTTTGAAATCCAATAAAACCCAGAAATTATAAGAAACATTTAGTATAATATATTTAAATGGTCAATTGAGGAGAGGAAAATTAATATCCTTAAATTCTTTACTACCTCAGTCTTTTAGAGGTAATTGAGATTTAATGGAATATTCGAATATCTATGCATCTTATATGGAGATTAAGTGTTAGACCCGTGGATTGGGAGTGGGGTGCCCTAATTTATGGGAAATTCAACGGAAGTAAAATGAAACAAATATATATATATATATATATATATATATATGTAAATTCGAGTTCTTGGCTTCCTTTGACATTAATAGTCTTTTTACTAATATACCTTTGGATGAAACCATTGGTATTTGTGCTGACTATCTATACCGTGGCCCCTCAAAATCTCCACAATTTCCTGAACGAATTTTCGTTGAACTGATGGAACTTGCTACTAAATCAGTCTCCTTTAGTTTCAACAACATTATGTACCGGCAAATTGACGGGATATCTATGGGTAGCCCTCTTGATCCTTCGCTAGCCAACATTTTCGTTGGATTTTTGGAAAACGAATTATTTTCCAAAATTACTAAGCCAACATTCTATACACGCTACGTTGATGACACTTTTGCATGTTTTCCCTCACGGAGTGAAGCTGAACAGTTTCTTCGTCTTCTTTGCAACCTGCATCCATCGTTACAATTTACTATGGAGGTCGAAGACTGTGGCTCCCTCCCATTCCTCGATGTTCGTGTTTCTAAAGTTGGTTCTACGTTTGAGACCTCTGTATATAGAAAACCTACATTTACAGGGCTCTATCTTAATTGGTTTTCCTTTGCCCCTCAGTCTAGAAAAATAAACCTCATTAGCGCTCTTACACATCGTGCACTTATGATTTGTTCACCAAACCGTCTTGATACGGAACTTGGTGAAATCACAAATATTTTTCTTAGCAATGGATATCCCATAAATATAATAAAAACTACTATTGAACGTAAAATTACTACATTTAATAGTGTTAAACGTATTGGTCCATCACGTTGTCCCATTTATTTAAAATTACCATGGTTAGGTCCTGTTGGCCTTCATATTGTTAAAAGGATTTCTTCTGCTACTCAACGTTGTTTTCCAGCTACTATGTTTAGAGTAGTTTACACAACTCGAACCTTTTTCTCTTCTTTTCGTAAAGATATGTTGCCAACCATTCAAAAGAATTCTGTTGTTTATAAATTTGTTTGTCAGTGTGGAGCTGACTACGTTGGCAAAACATCCCAAAGATTAGAAATGAGAATATCCCAACATATCCCTCGGGATATTCGACTACACCAGGTTTCGAGAACATCCGGGCACTCCCAAGCTCATGAGTCCGCCATTGGTAATCACCTGATGAGTATAAATAGGTGTTCTGATCAATATTCCGATGGGTGGTTTTCTGTTTTATACAGTGCGAGGTCGAACTATCATCTCAATATCATTGAGGCGTTAGTCATTAACAACTCTCGACCTAGCCTGTGTAGACAAAAGATTTTGAAACATCAGTTGGAGATATTTATTGATTTAAAACCACCTGAACAGTGAGATTTTTTTTTCCACTGTTCTTCCAACTGAAACCAAATTCCCTTCTTTCCTCATTCGTTTCTTAGTTTTTAATTTATCATTCTGACGTTTCCTCTTAGAGGGTCAGACGATAAGGCCTTAAGGAAATTTTAATAATTTCACCTGCTCGTTTTTTTTTGTTTTTTTGGTATTTAAATTAAATTATGTTTCCTCTGAAATATATATATATATATATTAGGCACAGCCAAAAATGGCCGCAAAATCAAGTTGTTGTTGTTTTTTAAAACTAAATTACATTTATTAAAATCCATTATTTCTGAGTAACTTTTTTTTTCCAGAAAGATAAAACCCTGAATTTTATCATATAGAAAACAGAATAATGTAAAACCTTTTCTACTATTTTTAATTCAATTTTAAATGTTAAATTTTCCCAAAAAGTTAACAATTGATATTTTTTGTCTTGCACAAAAAACGTACTTAAATATTTAAAAAAAAAGGTTTTTGAAATAATTTATTTATTCATTTATTGTCTAACTAAGATTTAGGATGATTTTCTAAGAGAATATGCAAAAATATTATAATATAAGTACCTGAATTTCAAATAATTCCACTTATTCATATAGGTAACCAGATATTTCGCGTCGCCGTAGAGTTCAGATCGACTCTGTTTACGTTTTCTTTTGATGAGACGAAAACTATGGAAGACCAAACAGGCCAAAAGAACTTATTTTTCAGTGACGAAAATTTCAATGTATTATTAAGCTGAGGCTGGCCAGTACCAGATGGGTGACCATTTGTATGAGTTTGGTTTTTAATGTGTATGTGTGTGGGGGCCAGGCTCCCCAAAATGAGGGGAAGGGGCAATTTAAAGCAGAATAAAAAAAAATTATTTCAGCGCGTTTAGTCCACCGTAGTCGAAAGGCGGCAAACGTTTTCAAACGAGATCGAAAAAAATGATGCTATTTTTAACACAAAGGGCACAATATTTATCGAATTTTTTTTTTGTATCGATTATTCAAAGCATGCTCTGTTTAATAATGGTCATGCATTATTCGGCTCGCTAAAAAAAAATTGTTAATTTATTCATCAAAAATTTTAAAATGGCTATTTTCGTATAAATATAAAAAAAAATTTTTTGTTTGTTTTGCTTAACTTAAATTAATTATTTTACTTAACATATTCACCGAATTTCACACTTCAAAACTAAAAAGCGGGATAATTAAACACAATCGAAGTTCTGATATTCAGACGTCAAAATAAGGTATGCAAACAATTTTTTTTTTTAATCTATAATTCTGTCCCTTACAACAACACAATATGTTTTGTTCAGTTTCAGATGATTATTTTAAGCATATTTGTTCCCACTTCAAAACAAGGGGGGGGTTTGTAAGCAAAAAAAAATATATATAAATATCGTTTATGAAAATTAAGTACACTGTTATAAAGTTCATTCTTCTCCTAATAATCGCTGAAAATTTCGTATTGATCGGATAATTATCTGATTTTTGGTAGATTTTTAAAAAGACGGTCCGTCAAAAAGTACTGACCTGCCCCCCCCCAGTTTTGGCGGTGCCTAATATATATATATATATATATATATATATATATATATATATATATATATATATATATATAAGCCGTGGGTAAGGCAACCTTTCTAGGAGAAGCAAATCTCTGATTTAAAAAAACCATAAAGCGGGAGACCAGTACCCGCATTAAGCTGGTTTGCAGTTTAATTTGTTGCTGGTTATCTTGCTCTTTCTTGTTGCTGGATCTCAACATTTTGAACCGAGAGAGAGACTTAGCTGTCGTACAAAGCTAAGACTCTGTAACATCATCTTTGTATAGATACTTCCTCAGGCATATGGGCTCATGGATTTTAAATGTCTGAGGAAGTGGCACTCGTCTGACAAGACGTTGCAATCATCATATATATATGTATATAATAGTAAGAACAGAGCTGTAAATTAGAAATTTACAAATAGTTTTTATGAGTTGGCAGAATACTCCAAAACTGGTATGCTAGGAAATTCGAAATATATATATATATATATATATATATATATATATATATATATATATATATATATATATGTCAGGTCATGTCATATGCTACTGGTACTATGTAACCCAGTACTACCTGCCTCATGGTCGGGTCATCGGCGACTAAACTGGTTCCCCCAACAGACTTGTTTTGTGCGGAGGATGGCTAATCTCCCTGAAGGATTAAAAACAAGACCTTCCAAAGGGCGAATGGACCCTTTTTCAGGGTCAACGGCCAACTAGCACTGTGTGTGTTTGTGTGTATGTATGTGTGTGTTGGGCTGGAGAGGGCTCCCGTAAGCCCTGGTGAAGGCAACCTTTCTAGGGGAAGCAAATCTCTGATTTAAAAAACCATAAAGCGGGAGACCAGTACCTGAATTAAGCTGGTCTGCAGTTTAACTTGTTGCTGGCTATCTTGTTCTTGCTTGTTGCTGGATCTCAACATTTTGAACAACAACAGGGACTTAGCTGTCGTACAAAGCTAAGACTCTGTAACATCATAAATACTCCCTCAGGCATTTGTCTACAAAAACGGTCTTGTAGCGATGGAAAAGTTGTGACGCGTAGAAGCTTGAAATGCTGGAAGCATGTAATAATTGATATCAATGACCGTCTTCAGTATCATGCCTGCTTGAGCATGTGAAGTTACCGGTAGGACTAAAAGAAAAAAAAAAAGAAGTCATTTTTGGGTTCATGGACTTTAAGAGTCTGAGGAAGTGACACTCGTCTGACAAGACGTTGCAATCATTATATATATATATATATATATATATATATATATATATATATATATATATATATATATATATATACTTTTTAAATAGAGCTGGTGTTACCAGATCAGGCTATCTGAAGCTATTGTCTTCCTGAGACGAAATGCATCTAACATTGACGCTTTTTGTGTTTCTACTTCCTTTTTGCAAAACTTAATTATGTTCTACAAAACCAAAAACAGAAACAACAACCTACTTCCCCATGTTCTTTCTTTTCATTTTTCTCTTTCTTTTTCTATCTTCCCACTTCCTGACTGGTTTTCTACTTTAAAATGTACCAAACATTAATATTGTAACCCTTTTCCCTCTCCCATTGCAAAACTCATTTATGTTCTGCAGGGCAGGGTACAAAAACGATACATATCACTATAAAAAACAAACAAATCAAACACTACAAATTAGCGATTGAAGATATAAAGAGCTTGAAGAACAAAAAAAAGCTTCTACAAAACAATTTGAGGCAACATGAATACTATTTCCAAAATAACTGAATTCGGCATTAAATGACCCGAAATGGGTTGATATGCCGTAAAACAAAAGAAGCCAAGCTAAACCAAACGTAAATAGAGATATGAAACAGTCCGTCTAGTATATGATGACTGATACGTTGGAGCGCAATGTTTAACAACTACTTGATCGGAGACGTCCATACCAGTTATTTCTTTCTCCTGAGTTGAATTCATCCACAAAGTCTTTAAGACCTAGTATATTCTACTTTTCCGCGCATCGTTAGAGGAAAAACATATGGAATCCTTCTTTCTACAATCCCTGACAAAACACGAACAAAGAACGCCATTCACTCTCCACCGGTTACCATTTTGGTAAATGTACAAAATAGTTAACACTAGATAACTTATAGAACAAAACATATGTAAAACGCATTAGAATAATATTCTCTGTCGAACCAGGCTAGACCTTACGTATGTAAAAAGTCTGCAACATTTTTTACGGTTTAAATTTATCTTACAAATCCAAATTATAGACAGAGAGGAACAGTGGAGAGTATGACGACTAAAAGAAGCTGCACATATGCTGGGGAATAACCAACTGCTAAGTAGACCTAATATAGAATTTAATATGATATGGGAACCAGTAATTATAAACATTAATATATACAAGTAATATAGAGATACATATACATTAACATATAGTAATAATTAGTAATAAATAGTGATATTTAAAACTAGAAATAAAAATAGGTTTAAGGCCTCTAAAATTTGTACTAGAATTGTTCGCAAGTACCCGTGGCGCAGTGGTTAGAGTACTGGGAAAAATCAATTGTAAAAGTGATATTCTCCTGAAGGTTGAAGGTTCAATCCTCAGTGAGGGCGACCGAATAAATACAGTTACGAATTACTTAGGACCTATATTCAGTCATAATAAAACAAAGGCACGGTTCTCCCTGAAGTAAGTCTGTCTAAATTCTCGAGTTCGACAGAAACATTCCCGAGTTCCACAAGATACATCGACCGAACTTTTGTGAAAATCACACTCAACATGAGAATATGATGAATAATATTACGTTCATTTCTTTTCTATCTAAAAATTTCGAAATCAATTTGACTGCAGTAGAAGCATCGTTATAATGAGAAATTTGAAAGCCCATTTAGAAACTAGATAATGCGATCGAGGATTTTTTTTTCCAAGTAAATGAAGAAAAATTAATCTCAGAATATCGAACATCGAAATTAGTTTCGCAAAAGAAGAGCGGAAGAAATCAGCGATTTTCAGCAACGCTGTAAAATCTGGGAGAAAAGAAGGATAAAAAAAGAAGAAAAATGTCTACATCACTTTAAAGAAGGATTGTGTTGCAGGACATTTGGATTTAAAAAAAAATCATATATTAAAAAAAAAATGAGGCATCGTGTTATCTTACTTGTTAACGGATTTTAAAAGAAAACTAGCGGGAGGTAGGGGGGTGTCCGGCTTTTCCTGGGTGTAAAATGCGTTTAAATATGATATTTTAATTCGTCTAAATTTCGTATATATCATTATAGAGTTGTGATTTCAAAAATAGTAAAAATAAAGTATTCCTGTGCCATCAGCTAGAATCGACACCGAAATCAAAACTGTAGCATTCTAAGCTGGTGACGATACCACTGTACCAACATGACACTCATATGAAAAATAAAATAAACTGAATGTACAAAATGTATAACGATTTTTTGTCAATTTTGACCCAATTTTGACCCCTTAAAAACTATTATAACCAGCTAAAGACCCATAAAAGAACAACCAAGTAAAAAAAAATCCAATCATTTGAGGCCTTAGCGGCGCTATGCGACTTTTAGTTTCGGAAGAGATATAGCTGTTTATACGTTAGATTACGGTTTCCGCTATTTTCTTACGAGTGCTCGATGGGTAACTTTTCTATGATTTTACTATTGAAAAAAATATTTTCACGCGTTGAAATTAACAGGAATCGGTAAAGAATTCTAATCTAATGCGTTTTATATAGATTTCTAGCTGAGCGCACGGTGTTGCCCAGTCGTAAAATACGCTTAAATATGATATTTTAATTTATGCAGATTTTGTATGTACTATTTCCGAGTCAACTCTCTATCGATTATTGTATATTACATTGTATCCAATATATAATAGCGATTTGAAAAAGAAAAAAAAAAATTACTTTTGTGCCATCAGCCAGAATCGAAACCAAAACATAAAGTGCTACATACTTAGTCGTTTCTACTTGAGATATGGGTAGATTAATAAGAAAGAGATAATAATAAACCAACTTTAACGTATAACGCATGCGCACACATAACACGGTTAGTCGATTACGCTGCCCAATTTCTAATATTTAAAAAAACCATTGAACCCTTAGCATCTATTTTTACTGATTAGCAGAAGAGACGTTGCGAGCCTGTATCTGCTATATCGTTATTTTAATGACAAGTGCTCGATCGAACTCCAATCTATGGTTCCCCTTGCCAAACGTTCACAAAACACTTGACTAGCTACAACCACTATAAACAATTTCCAACATTCTCTGTGCATTAATCTAAACGTGGATTCCATGAACAAAGCTTATTTCCTAGAACTGCCCGCCAGTGGAACACTATTTCGCGGCCGTGCTTCCCGGTCGAATGCAACATGGTAACTTTCAAGTCCAATGTAAACAAGTTCTTATTGAACCGTCTCCATAAATAATCAAATTTTACCCAATTTACACAATTAACGATTGCTACACCACTACCTTATATTCATTAACCTTTATCATCGAGTGGTTTCGAGCATTGATAAGTGGTGACTCTGAGTACCCCCCCCAAAAAAAACAACAGAAAACGTGCCACAAAAATGCAATCATTTGAACCACCTTATTGATGTGTTCTCCTATTTATTTACCTATCTCCCCTAAGAAGGCTGAAAGGTATACAAGATCAAATGAAGAGTAATAATTACTGAAATAATTATTATCCATAAAAATGTATTCAGTTTCCAGTGTTTACTTAGAAATAGGGAAGGACTGTATTAGGTGCTTGCCTAATATAACTTAGAATATAGTCATATAATTAAAAATAATAAACGTATCTTACATATAACAAAGCTATTTATCACTCATTTTTCATCGTCAAAAAAAAAAAAATCCATAAAAAATAAACATACTTGCTTTAAATGTTGTTTCATTACTGTTTTCTGTTTGAACACCGCCTCGTTCTGATTTTGACGCCGGATCGTTTTTCTTCGGTTTTGGTCGGTTGTTTACGTAATTCTGTGTCAGCAAAAGTCTTTTTTTGCAAAGTTCAAAAACTACAACAGTATCAGCATTTCAAGTTACATTTTTATGTGGATTGATACGTTTTATTTTATTCATCTCTATATGATCTAAGCACTATACGGCGATTTTAACTCCGGGCGACGTTGGGTCGCATTGCTAGTTAAAAATAATCAACCTCTATAGATGGATGCGCCTCTACATTTCCAATTCTCCGTCATTTTAATTCGTTTATGAAGACAACTATTCTCACTCACGTTAAAGGTCTGCGTTAGAACGAAATTGGTTTAAAAAAATTTAATTAAAATTCAACATAACGAATGACTATAATCAATTATCACAAATTAAATTCTGTAAATTATCACAAAAATAATTAATTTTCTTTTCTTTTCGATTTTATATTCATTTCACCAACCGCCTTCCTCTTCCTGTAAATGACAGAAAACGTCGATGGCTCATTCTCCATTGATCACAGTGGAAAATTATATGGATCCGATCGAATTTACTCGTCTACAAAATCGAATAATTCTAAAACTGTATTTTCCAATCAGTAATGCAATTATCGATTTCAACATTCGATGAGACAAATTCGATTCGCCTGAAAACTTGCTGAATAAGTTTCAGTATGATATTACCACCAACCCAAAGCCACAACCTCAGGGGTGAGGGGACAGGTCTGACATTGCATGGTACTATTTGCGAAATTCGTCATCAAATAAAACCGTACGTGATATCTTGAACCGTTAGCTCACTCTGATCCTCCTGACATACTCAGTCCTAAATTCTGTATAGATTCACGATTCTTTTTCAAATATGTTTTGTGTTCGGAAAAAAATCTTGTTTGTTATTTATTTGCTGTGTTATTTGACCACGAAGAAATTTGAGTTATCTCCCTCTAACAATGGCGCTGTCCGTGTAATGCAGAAGTGCCGGAAATTGGAATTAAATACGATTGAAGAATAATTATCATTTGTTTCGTGTACTTACCTAAAACTTTACCGTATAGCTTCGATTTGAGTGCGCGTGCGCTAAACCAAATCACAACACACGCTCACGCAGAACACTGCGCGTAAATTAAATATGTCCCTCATGTAACTACTACCATTTTCTTTCCAATGATAATTATTGAACTTGACACAATGAAATAGACAGCGCTCCAACGGAAACAATATTTTACATCTATCAAGCAAATGTGTGCGATAGCATCACGGTTAAAAGGTTAATGAACCAAACTAACCGCAAATTTACAATCGGCACATCCAATCCAATGTCCTTATCGGTGTCCGAAACATTTGAACATTTTCAAACTTCATTATTCAAAATAAAAGTACGTAAAAATATTATTAGAAAGGAATATTCTGAAATTTAGCGTTCATTTTCCAATCCGACTGAATGACATACTTCTAAAACTTTTCACTATCTGTCTATCCGTCTCTTTCTCTCTCTCTCTCTCTATCTCTCTCTCTCTCTCTCTCTCTCTCTATATATATATATATATATATATATATATATATATATATATATATTTATGTATATATAAGTGACATTGTCTGTCTGTCTGTCTGTCTGTGTGAGGAACGGTCACTTTCAAATTACTATGTAAACTTTTATCCACTAATTTGAAATTTACTATATCCGATATTTGGCCTTGTAGACCAAATTTAATTTGTTTTTAGCCGGTAAAAATAACTGCCACCGCGTCAAAATTGAAAAAAAGGAACTTGGCAGGGGTAAGTCGATATAAGAGCTCTTGTATGCATGCGCAAATATACATTTATGTATGTTTATGTCGGTTAATTTTAAAGAGTTTTGATATCTACCTTTTGTTAGCTCAGATGGTAACAAATAAAGCAGAAGCGCTAAATATTTTGGTTTCGATTCTAACTGATGGCACCCATGTTATATATATATATATATATATATATATATATATATATATATATATATATGAATGAACTTTTGAAATCACTACCACATATTGGGTACAATATGATAATCAATGGTGTATTGGCTCTGTAATAATAGATGCGAAATCCGCATAAACTAAAATATCATATTTAAGATTATTTTACGCACGGGTCAAGCCAGGTGGGCATTATAATATATTAGCTACAATATAAAAATCAATAAGACTTTGTTCAATAACAATAACTATAAAATCTGCATGAATTAAAATGTATTAAAACGTATTTTACATCCGGGCAACACCAGGCGGTTTGCTAGTAAAAACATAGATGAATAAATTTATAAACATTAATCATGATTGTTTTTAATCAAATAATTGTACGTATTTGACATTCTTTTTTAATACAAGTTCCACATTTTTAAATACAATTTTGTACATTTTTTAATACAATTTCGACATTCGTTTATTAAAATTTTCACATTTTTAAATACAATTTTGTACATTTTTTAATATAATTTTGACATTTATTAATGCAATTTTGATATTCTTTTAATACAATTTTCACATTTTTCATTACAATTTTCACATTTTTTAAATACAATTTTGTACATTTTTTAATACAATTTTGACATTTTTGAATACAATTTTGACAATTTTAAATTTAAATTTTAACATTCATTTTTAACACAATTTTGACATTCATTTTTAATATAATTTTGACATTCTATTTTAATAGAATTTTGACATTTTTAAATACAATTTTGTACATTTTTTAATACAATTTTGATATTTTTTAATGCAATTTTTATATTCTTTTTAATACAATTTTGACATCCTTTTTAAATAAGAATCGATATGTTTTTATATTTATTAATTTACTAGATAATAAGGGGAAGCCCGGCTTTGTTCGGACATAAAATACAGTTAAATATGATGTTTTAATTTGTCTAGATTTCGTATATATTATTATAGAGTCGTGATTTCAAAAGTAAAAAAAATATTTAGGTGCCTTCAGTTAGAATCGAAACTGCTGCATTCAAAGCTGGGGACATTACTATACTGTACCAACGTGACACGCTTACAAACCGATTAAAGATGTAAAATTTTAAATAAACTAAGTTTAATATACAAAATGTTTACCGATCTTTTTCTATTTTGACCTATGTTGACGACTTAAAAACTATTTTAATCGGTGAAAGACCCATAAATAAACGGCCATATGAAAAATCCAATCATTTGAGGTCCCTAGTGCCGCTCTGCGACTTTAGTTTCAGTTGAGATAGTGTTTGAAAATATTGAGACAGACAGGCAGACATATAGCCGTTTATATGTTAGATTTTATATAAACTATTTCAGATAAACTATTTTAGATAAATAATTTTAAATTTATACAGAGTTTGGATCACTAAGGCAGACTTATATGCCGTTTAAGTGTTTTTTTCTAGGTAAGGGTCAATGAGTGTTAGACAGATGATGAGACAACACCAGAGTGATCAGTAATGATGGAACTTCTGTACGGTTCAACTTTCAACTAGAAGGAGAGCTCAATAAGAATTTATTTACATTAGACTTGAAAACGATCATGTTATAGTCAGCTGGGAAGCAAACCCATCTTATTGTGTTTCACAGGCAGAGAGTTTTGGGAATATTCGTTTTGTTTAAGGCAGAGATAGAGAATGGGGGAAGTTGTTGGCAGTTGTAGTAGCTAGACGAGGATTTGTTGCAAACGTTTTACAGGGTTAGATTAGAGCTCAGTCGGGCACCTACTATTAAAAGTAACGACAGAGCAGATATAGTCTTCTATGAAAACGAGGAAGTAGGGAGGTGAATAGGACCTCGCCCACTAGATTTCGAAAACGGATTTGTACCATTCCAAGTCAGAAAAAGGTACTCTTAGGAGCTTCTCACCGTGATGTGGCAACAGTACTCCATCTTAGTTCGTATTTGGCTTTCGTACAGAAAGTTACAAAGACAGAATATTCCCGCTTTATTGCTGACTCTGTAGAAAAAGTGCTCATTTTATTTTCCAATTCTATTGGATTAAAATGAAACACTAGATAATTGTTATGCTAATACTTTCCAGTTATTCCATAGCTATCGATTATTATAAACCTATGTAATACAAATGCTATAAAAAACCAATTAATTGAAATTTAAATAGAAAACAATAATATGTGGGTATCGATCATCTGTTTCGTAAAACGTTTTTTCGCTAAGATTAAGAATTTGTATATATTCCCGAAAAATTGATCACAGGAAAGCCTTTAAGAAATATCTTAGTGACCCCTGAAGATTGGGCTTTCTTTATGATCTACGAACCCATCCTCCAACAAACGGTTCGAATTCTTGTAATACAGAGCTAACCCTCTTTGACTTAGTAGGGAAAAAGAAGCATGTTTTCAACACCCGAAGAAGGTAGTAGGTTGCAGCAACCGAAACTTGTGGTAATAACACCCGAGATGAGAATAATAGTCCGATTAATCAACATAACACAAGCAACAAAGTTTTTATTCAAGTTACCTAAGAGAAAAGTTTGAGAACCCCTACATCGGTAGGTACTTCAGCTAGTCAATTAATACATTTTTTTAAAAGTTGTCACAAACTTTAATTAAACCCAAACAAATAAATAAGATTTGAAGACGAAAGGAAAGGAACTCTTCCGAGATAAAAAACAAAAAAGAACGGAATTTATTTACGGCTAAAGTAATAAACGACTTTACGAAACTCATGTAACAAAGTTAATTAAACATCTCGCTACATTGGGAATTTGATTAACTTTGAGGATATTTTTAACTGACCCGACCCTAAGCTCATATGCTTTGGGATGCCGGCAGATTTTAATTACTTCTTAGCTACGCGTCTACACATTTATATCTCCGCGTCCTCCGATGCTCATATGCTGCATAGTCATGTATTTGAATAGAAATGATTGACCGCCATTTTTAAGGGTCAGAGGTGATCTCAGACTTAAATCATGGAAACAGGTTATTTCCGAGCAAAGGCTTTCTGTCCCTAGTATTTAATGCTTAAAAGCAGAAAAAAAAAACATGCCTAAGGCTATCCCCACTCAGAGACAGTATGTACAATTTGGCTCGGTTTAGCGAGCATGGGGATCTTCAAGGCCAATGTCAACAACTATAATTACATAACATTTTTTGTCTTGAACCTCTGTGCCATTTTATAGTTCTTCATAAGATTCAGAAGCGTATTTCTAAATTAATTGGCTCCGCTCTTTTTACTCTCCACCCTCTCCCACACAGATGTGATTTTCATATTTACTTGTCACCCTCACGAGGGCAGAATTACACACGAGGTCGGTTTTAATGTGGAAAAAATCCAGCTCCCACATAAGAGCACACTGGATAGGAACAAAACTAAAAAAAAATGCCTCAATCTATAAAGATTTCTCCTCCACTGATCGAGGCCAGAAAAAGTTAAGTGTAGCATTTGAATAGATACTACACTTTGCTCCTAGCCAAGGGCCTAAGATGTGATATTACTAGCGTAAGTCTCTTCTGTAAATACTATAATGATATATATGTAAGCACGAAAATGATATATATGTAAGTACTATAATGATATATATGTAAGTACTATAATGATATATATGTAAGTACTATAATGATATATATGTAAGTGCTATAATGATATATATGTAAGTACTATAATGATATATATGTAAGTAATATAATGATATATATGTAAGTGCTATAATGATATATATGTAAGTGCTATAATGATATATATGTAAGCGCTATAATGATATATATGTAAGTGCTATAATGATATATATGTAAGTACTATAATGATATATATGTAAGTACTATAATGATATATATATGTAAGTGCTATAATGATATATATGTAAGTACTATAATGATATATATGTAAGTACTATAATGATATATATGTAAGTGCTATAATGATATATATGTAAGTACTATAATGATATATATGTAAGTGCTATAATGATATATATGTAAGTGCTATAATGATTTATATGTAAGCGCTATAATGATATATATGTAAGTGCTATAATGATATATATGTAAGTACTATAATGATATATATGTAAGTACTATAATGATATATATGTAAGTGCTATAATGATATATATGTAAGCACTATAATGATATATATGTAAGAACTATAATGATATATATGTAAGCACTATAATGATATATATGTAAGCACTATAATGATATATATATATAAGTACTATAATGATATATATGTACGTATATAATGATATATATGTAAGCACTATAATTATATATATGTAAGTACTATAATAATATATATGTAAGCACTATAATGATATATATGTAAGTACTATAATGATATATATGTAAGCACTATAATGATATATATGTAAGCACTATAATGATATATATGTTAGTACTATAATGATATATATGTAAGCACTATAATGATATATATGTAAGTACTATAATGATATATATGTAAGTACTATAATGATATATATGCTTCCAGCTTATTCTTGGACACTCATTCTGCATCGTCCTTCAGTATAAGGCTTCTCTATAGTTCTTTTAACAACTGGTTTCTAAGTTTCGGATATTTATTTTAGTTAAATAATGAAGGCTGTATTGGAATGGAAATCTTTGAGTGCTATTTTAAGGTTCAGGGGATATCACAGACGGACGCCATAGAAATAAGTGATTTCTGAGTGAAGACTTTTTGCCCTCTTGTATTGCGATACTTCAAGCAGAAACAAAACGTCAAGAACTTTCCCTCACCCTCTCTCACCCTCTCTCTCTCTCTCTCTCTCTCTCTCTCTCTCTCTCCTAAACGTACCAAAGTAAACTGTCACTATGGTGTTCAATGCAAGTCTACTTCTCTCTTCAATACATCATTACGGATACGTTTTCGACAACGAAACAGATGTGTAATAGTTAATACACGTTCTGGTACGTGTAGCTACGTATTAATTGTATATGTATTACAGTTTTTTTGTTTTTCTATTTTGTTCTTGGGATTAACAACACCACAAATGACATTTCTGACTACATTTAGAAATTCTCTTTTTCTTCTTCTTCATTTTTGCGGTTATTGCCTTTGGTAAATTTCAATATGATTGGACAAAGAATAGAAGGTGCCCGTGATGTTTACAGAACATTCATATTTCTTTTTAATACAGAACAGTTTATTACAAAAATTTTAAAAAGAAAAAAAAACAAGCAGATGCCTTACAATGTTTCATATATATATATATATATATATATATATATATATATATATATATATATATATGCTATTTGTTTTGTGATACGTTTTGAATTTTGAATGAATTAAATTATTTAAGAAAGTTAAATTTACCTAAATGCGAGTCGGAAATAATTTTCCCTTTAATCAATTTGGTACCCAACATGGGGAGCATATATATATATATATATATATATATATATATATATATATATATATATGATTAGTTTTTTTTGGAAAAAGAATTCCAGCAGAGTGCTCAATTAAAGGGAAAATCCAAATTGTAAGAGCGTATTTATATTTTGTGTACAGAAAGTTTTTAGTTGAGACAGATCATTGGTACCGTCGGTTTCAAGCCCGATAATAAGGCCCGTTTAAGGTATCCTTATCAAGCTCTCTTCAGCCGAAGACGAATATTGGCTGAAGAGAGCTTGATAAGGATACCTTAAACGGGCCTTATTATCGGGCTTGAAATCGACGGTACCAATGATCTGTCTCAACTAACAACTTTCTGTACACAATATATATATATATATATATATATATATATATATTGTTTTTTAAACTATAATTATCCACTGACACGTGTTTCGTCGTCTACGACTCATATGTATATATATATATATATATATATATATATATATATATATACACACGCACACACGCATATATATATATACGACTCATTATATATATATATATATATATATATGCATGTACTTTTTATTTGTTTTAAGCAGTAATGCGTTGCCACACAGTCATGAGCATGTTTCGGTTTTCTAGTATTTAGTTACTAGAGACCTCTTCAGGCAATCACACTTATATCAGGAATCAGTAACGAATCTGAGAGTCATCTTGCAGTAAGAAAGATTTTATGAAGAAGAAGGAGACAGTGGTGGGGTTTTGCTCAAACTCCTCATCCAAGGAAATTTTCGATAAACATAAGGATTATGTTTTAATTAAAAGTATACCCTGCTTTACCTCGGTATTGAGCACTCTTGTATTAACCTCCTTATACTTCACTAGTTACCTTACCTCTGGAAAATAACACACGCACACACACACACACACATATATATATATATAGTTTTGAAAATATACTTTACAATCAAGCTACACAATTTTCCGCGTTTCATCATCGGCAGGGTTCGTCAGACTATTGTATGGAATCAATGTTGCTTCGTATTTTATATATAAGCGTGATACTGGGGTACTAGTCGGCCAATTAGATTCTTTGTTATTAACAAACAAGTTACAATTTTCTCAGATATGCTCTTGAAGTTAGTAACTCAGCTGTTGTGGGGACGATAGAGGGCAAATGTAAACGCAGTGGTGTGAGGAAGTGCATCCATAAAGCCTATATAAGGTAAATTAGGCTTTTTTTCTAGAGATGTCCTTACCCCATTGAAAGCCATCTTTAATTAAGCCACATATTCTATGCTCATGGCGATCTTGGGGGCCCGCTTTGGATGTTAAGTATCCTTTAATTACGAACTCATCTAGGGAAATAATCGGTCCAATGCCAGTTTCGCTTAGGAATAATAGGTATTGTTTAATCTCTTGCAATTAGGTTCTAACCTCTGGAAGGTTAGAACGTAGACCCCAGACGGAGTAGAAGGAGACATGATAGTGGGGGTCTACGTTGAAAGTTAGAGTTCTTGGTTTATTCTATTGTATTTTTCCTGAAGACTTTTGGGATTTGCTCAACAGATCGACAAACTTGGTTAGAGCGGAACAGTAAGGGAGAAAAAGAAACGAAGGAATATTTTTGTAGCATATTATAAGGTAAACCCACTAATATTGCATCGAGAAACCTCACCAGAGCTTCTGCATAGTCCAGAGTCCATTCACCAAATGACAATACAGCAGCCCCAGTACTTTGCACCTGCTCATAGGACAGCCTCCTTAGTGGTTAATCCAAGGTTCGGGTTCTTGACTATCAGGCGGATACGTCAGCTCAGATAAAGCGTTTACCTCCAGCACCTTCATTAGTGACACGGCCACAAGGATAAGCATAGAAACAGGAAATTTCTGACATCTCAGGCTAATGTTCACGCAAAAATACTGCCGACCAAGAATACAGCTTATTCTTCTCCCTTTGTCAGAAAAATCACTCATTGTAAATGAGGGCTGAAGGACAAATTAGGAGAAACGAGATTTACGATAACGCATCCACAATGCATTGTCTACTCTCCATAATCAATATCAATAAATATTTATTATCAATAAATATTTATCAATACCAATAAATATCTATTATTTCATCATTACTACCAGTAGTGTAAGATTTTGCTTCAAACAAAATCTATAAAAAAATACAATCAAAAGAATTGTTTTTGACATGGGAAAATAGGCACACATTTTTCCGATTCCGATACCGATTTCAATTTCCCCAAACGTTTCTATTTTTTCTGATTTTCGATGCCGATTTTTATTAATCGTTCCAACACTAATCTCCGCACTTATTTTCTGTCAATCTATTCCAATTTTGATCGTTTTAGTTTCTATCTTATGGTAACGTGTGTTTACAACTAATCCGTAAAAGACATTCGCTCCAATTCATAAAGAAGTCAGAATTATGACTGACATTTCATTGGATTGTCATCGACTGAAAATGTCGAGAAGAGAGTCTCAATTTATGGCATTTCCTTTGACAACGCCTACGATCGTCTCTACCTACCCTCATTCCGAAATCTTACCAAATAAAAAGCCGATCCTTTATTATTTATGAGCCAACAATTCTGTAGATGGTTATCACGAAGGAATTGCTTTCTGGTGCCGGATATCAAGAGAACAGAAGAAGAATGTGAAGGGGATGAAAAGTATAGTAAGTAGGAGAGGATGCACAGCAATAACAAGAAATAGAAAGAAAAGAAATAAGCAAAAGAGAAGAGGAGGAGGAGAAGGTACAGGGACTAGGAGGGAAAGTAAGAAGGAAAAGAAGCAGAAGAAAAAGGTTCATAGGAAGATGACGATGAGGAAAAATAAAAAGATGAAAGAAAGAAAGAGGACGATAAATAGTAGACGAAAAGATGAAGAAAATGACATAGATGATGAAGAAGAATAGGAAGAAATTGATATAAAAAGAAAAATACGAAAAAGTTGATGAAGGACAATACTAAAAAGTTAAAGAAAAAGAGGGAGAAAATTAAATAGATGATGAAGAAGAATACGAAGAAATAAAGGACAATGAAGAAGCAGAATATGAAGTAATTTATGAAGAAGAGGAGGAAGAATGCGAATAAGTTGATAAAGAAAAAGCAGAATACGAATAAGTTGATGAAGATAAGGACGAAGAATACGAAGAAGAAGTAGACGACAAAGAAGAAGAAGAAAACAAAAGAGATTAAGAAAATGAAGTAAATGATGAAGAAGAGGACGAAAAATAAGACAAAGAAGAAGTGCTGCTAAAGTAGGCAAAAAAAAAAAATGAAAAGAAAGGAGATGAAGAGGAACGGAAGAGAGAAGAAAAATAACAGCAACAAATAAGTGTAATAGAAGAGAAAGAGGAGGACGCAGAAAGGCAGGGGAAGGAAACTCAATATGAAGAGAAGAGAAATAGAAGAACAATAATAACAGGCGTAGTAGTAGTATTCGAAAAAGAGGATTAATGATAATAATAATAATAACAATAATAATAACGATGATGATGATGATGATGATGATGATGATGATGATGAATGAAATAGGTGAAAGTGAAATATGAAAAAGAAAGGCAAGAGGCTGAAAATGACAAAAATCGAGAAAAAGAGGAGAAGGAAGATATATTCTCTAAGTACTTACATGGGAGATCTATTTCGACATAACGACATTTTGGCGCCGAAAAATCTGTTTGCATTCATCAGTCAAGCATACTTGATATAAACAAACAAACAAAAAAAAAAAAAACGCTCACAATGCTGTATTCGAAGAGGAAACAATCGCAGTGCATGATATATACGTTTCGAATATTTTCAAGGCGAACTATTTTCGAATGATCGATGCGACAATACAGATGGCATTGCAAACAATAAAGTATAAGAGGAAATAGTTTGTAACGTTCTTTTTATAAGTATTACCAAGTTGTTACTGAACTTTCTCACTCAATCTGTCGTCTTACCGCTACTCCATGACGCGACCGAAATCTAAGGCTTCAAATTTAACGTAGTCAATCAAAAACAAAATATGAATTGCAGAAATGGGGTTGCTTTTAAAACTCTCATAAAAGCAAATTATACACAAGAAGGGGGCACTCTGGCAATATCCAAATAAATAGTAATTGTCTCAGTATGACGCGTTTCCCCTACATGTAACTGGTACTAAAAATGTAGTACCTGTTCTGTTCTTGTTAAGATTACGATAATGTTAAGTTTTTCCCAAACCAGAGTGCCTCGCTTTGAAGAAATTGACTTTTACCCAGATTTAAACTGATTTAGTATGTAATTCCGGCCTCATGGGTAGCAAATAATTAAGAAGTCACAATGTTAATTTAGTGTCGAAAGATCATGGATACCTCCTTTAAAGGTAATTTTGCGTCTAATCCATAACAACGCCTGAATCAGTACTGCTTGAGTCCAGTGACAAGCAAAAGTCCAGGACGACTGGAAACAATGCCGAGATATATAGATCATCTACAGCACCAGGAATTTTCAAATGGTCACCTATTTTAGTACTGACCAGGCTCAACGTTGCTTAACATGGGTGATCTAACGGGAACGTCATTATGCTGTATACAATTAAGAACTAATTGTCATTATTTTAAATGTAATAAGACCGATCACCAAAAGGCAGGTGGGCAATGATTATCAAATGCCATATACCTAAAGTTTTTGACGATTTATAGTGTTTATTTCTCATACCAAATCTCAATTGCGAACACGCATTCGCAGTTAAAGACAAACTTAAATATAAAAACTTACACCTAAAGCGAATGAGGCATGATTAATGTAGACGTTATAAAACTGTGTCTATAATTAATGATCAGAAAGTGCGCTGATTTATTCCGAACGACACTGACGTATTCAGTCGAAGTTAGCGAAGAACACACCATAGACTTTTAATAGAGACAGTCGCCACCTAATTAGAGTCTATCAGTTAGGGAAATACATCTTTCTGACAGAAAACATCAATTATTGTTCACTTTATCTCAGCAACAATGTAGGTTGAGAATAAAGATAATATGTATAATTCGTACGTACACACACATGCACACAAACACACACACACACACACACATATATATATATATTTAATAAGTTTTATGCTTACTGGCGAGAATCTAAATGTCTACTAGACACAGTCTGCGGGTGTCTAATGTTTCTTTGTACAGGAGTTAGTCAGCACAATATATATCTCCCTACTAGTAACTGACTAAATATTCAAAATAACATAACACATCCTGTAGGTATGATTCGTTGCGCTACATTGGCTTATTATAGGCTGAGAAGAACGATAAGACGTACGCGCTCACACACACCTATATATTTAATAAGCTTAATTCGTACTGGTTGGAGTAGATGAATGTCTACTAGATACTGTCCGTAAGTTTTTTTATGTCTCTTAGCACAAGTGTTTTTTAACAATCAGCCATAACGACAACTTAACATTTGAAAGTTAAAGAAGAATTTCGTGGAACACTCGGATATCTATTCATATTGGATAGCGATGTAAGCATGTAAAACAAACAATAAAGGAATCGTCCTGGTTATTGAACTCGAGTGATATAACAACAAAGAAGACGTGAATGGAATGCTCAATAGTTGGTCTGTTATGACAAACAAACGATGAAGGAATCGTCCTGGTTATCGAAGGCTATTGGGCAGAGGTTGCTGAATGAGAGATTGTCTGGCCAAGCAAAACAATTGAACAAAGAAAATTATATATTATTTTAATTGGAATTGATTATTGAGATGAGTATTATTTATGTTAATTTTTATTTATTACGGACTATTATTCTCATCTTTATTAGTTGTTGTTTCACGACGTTTCGACCAACTTTTCCTCTGGCCTTCGTTAGATAGTAACCGCGACGGATAGGAACTTCGAATCCCAACTGCATTCTCAGCAATCACTGCCATCCGTAGTTGTTGTTGTCTCACCACGTTTTGACCAAGCAAGCCTTTGGCCGGCGTAATGAATTCTAATTAAAATAATATATATACCATTCGGTACGGACCCGACTATGGAACATCAGATAATAAATAAACGTAAATTTATAAGATTAAAGAATCCAACCTTGATCGCCCTTCGGGGCCCGTGGCGCAGTTGATAGAGACGTTAAATCTCTACGTTTCCAGATGGGCATTGTCTGAAGATAGTGGTTTCAATCCTACCCAAAGCCGGCCAAAGGCTTCCTTGGCGAAAACGTGGTGTGACGACAGTAACTACGGATGGCAGTGATTACTGAGAATGCAGTTAGGAGATTCGAGGTTCCTATCTGTCGCGGTTACCACCTGACGAAGGCCAGAGGAATAGTTGGCCGAAACGTCGTGAAACAACATTTAATAAAGATGAGAATAATAGTCCGCAATAAATAAAAATTAATAAAGAAAATTATATTTCATGAATTAAAAAGAAGTGAAAACGACAACGAATGCGTCAGAATGTGTTTTCGTGTAAATGGTCGCATTGTTAACAACGCAGCATCTCTCGCATCGAGCCACACGCCGACATGTCAAAATAAATTGATTGATTTTACAAACAAAAGTTCGTCACTTTATTTATTTATGAGCACAAGAATATATAACATTTATCCGTATAGTGATCAAGTGTTAATTCCAAGAAGGAGCCGCTTGTTTTCTTTAAATTGAAGTAACATGGAAGTGAAACGTGATTATAATTTCTTCGCGCGAAAGCGCACGGTCACAAACTGCTTTTATATATATATATATATTTTTTTTTTTTTACATAGGCATCACCACATTACCAAGGCCAAGAGGCCACTCAAGGATAAGGGTTAAAGAGTGTACAGTAGAAATTGGACAATATAGTAATCATTAGTAATGAAAATTTGATAAATTTGATAACTTATATGGAACGGCTCATCAAGAACTTATTTACGTTAGACTTGAAGACAACCATATTGTAATCAGCCGGAAAGCAGGAAAACGGAAGACAATTCCACAGGCGGGCAGTTCTAAGAAAGAAGCTTTGTTCATGGAATCTGCGTTAAGGTTTAGGCACAGATAAAGAGTGGGGGGAATTATTGATAGTGTTTACAGCTAGACGAGTGTTTCTTGCGAAAGTTAATAAATAATAAAAAATAATTTATATTAATAAACGCTTTCACTTTGCGAGATCATAAATTGTTTGTCTCATAAATTTCTCTTGTTCTTTGGATGTTTTAAATTTTAGCTCGATTTTTCTCGTTGGGTAATGTAGATTTGTTAATGAAACCTATAGAAAATGTGTACCTTAGTTTATTCTAAACACTTTTGTAGTTTAAATAATTTAAACAGTTTGCATTCGAAATTTTTAAATATTCTGCTTTGAAAATTTAGGATTTCTTACTTTTAAGACATTAAACACAATGAGATGGTTGCATAGAGGAGAAATACAGATGAAGAGACAGAGAGAAAGAGACACATATATAACAATATAAAGTGAAAAACCTATATACTAAACTCTGTGTGCTTGTCACCATGTTTGTTCATGAGTTACAATATTTGGGGACATATTTTAATATTTAATAAAATAGATGGGGGTTAGAAAATGTTTTTTGGTGCTCTGAAGCCCTCTTTGTTCAGAATCGTGAGCTTTTAAACCTACACATTTCAGGTGGAAACATTATTAGCATTTATGTGTTAAAGACAAGGTAAGTTAATTGTCTACTTACATGGATACTTTGCGTGTTTTAACGTACAGTGATTTCATTTAAATAAAAGTAGTGAACAAAACATTACTGTTACCAAAGAAAGATAAAGAGACACATATATACCAATATAAAGTGAAAAAATCTCTATATACTGTAAATTGGAAAAGGAAAAAAAAACTGGCAGTGTCAAATCGTCCTCTTGTCGATATAGGCCTTAATTGTAATTACTGTTTTCATTCGCATTCTGGAGACCGCTTAAGTTTTATTGTTTTCACTGATAACTTAAAAATAATTTCTCTTCAAGCCTTAGTAGTGCACTATAGTCCTCCTTAATTTTATTTAGTGCTTTCAATACCGCCGGGAAGGCCTCCTGGCTTTTAAATTGTGTTTTTTATTCATTAGAATCTGCTAGAAAATGGTAAGTGAACGTGGTTTTAAAACAAATGAGTTCCAGGATAATAAAAGAGCACTTTAATAAAATAACTTTAAAAGGAAATATATTAGACACACAGTTTTTATACTTCCGTGGTTATTTATAGCTTCCTTGTTTATTTATCGCATCAGTCAATAACCGGCGACAAACTGTGGAGCAATAAATAAATTATAAATTATTAACACAGCAGGACATTCGGTAAATAGTATAGTCTTTATAAAATAGTAGTCTTTATAAAATAGTATAGTCTTTATAAAATAGTAGTCTTTATAAAATAGTATAGTCTTTATAAAATAGTAGTCTTTATAAAATAGTATAGTCTTTATAAAATAGTAGTCTTTATAAAATAGTATAGTCTTTATAAAATAGTAGTCTTTATAAAATAGTATAGTCTTTATAAAATAGTAGTCTTTATAAAATAGTATAGTCTTTATAAAATAGTAGTCTTTATAAAATAGTATAGTCTTTATAAAATAGTAGTCTTTATAAAATAGTATAGTCTTTATAAAATAGTAGTCTTTATAAAATAGTAGTCTTTATAAAATAGTATAGTCTTTATAAAATAGTATAGTCTTTATAAAATAGTATAGTCTTTATAAAATAGTAGTCTTTATAAAATAGTAGTCTTTATAAAATAGTATAGTCTTTATAAAATAGTATAGTCTTTATAAAATAGTATAGTCTTTATAAAATAGTAGTCTTTATAAAATAGTAGTCTTTATAAAATAGTATAGTCTTTATAAAATAGTATAGTCTTTATAAAATAGTATAGTCTTTATAAAATAGTATAGTCTTTATAAAATAGTATAGTCTTTATAAAATAGTAGTCTTTATAAAATAGTAGTCTTTATAAAATAGTATAGTCTTTATAAAATAGTAGTCTTTATAAAATAGTATAGTCTTTATAAAATAGTAGTCTTTATAAACTAGTATAGTCTTTATAAAATAGTAGTCTTTATAAAATAGTAGTCTTTATAAACTAGTAGTCTTTATAAAATAGTATAGTCTTTATAAAATAGTATAGTCTTTATAAAATAGTATAGTCTTTATAAAATAGTATAGTCTTTATAAAATAGTATAGTCTTTATAAAATAGTAGTCTTTATAAAATAGTAGTCTTTATAAACTAGTATAGTCTTTATAGGCTGAATACAACTGCACTCAATACTCTAAATACAGCTGGTATGTGTTATAATAATTTTACCTTGATAAAGTCTTATGCCGAATTGAACAGTGCTCAATACTTCAGCTATAATACAGGGTGACCCCCCCCCTAAAAAAAACGGACCGCATTTTTAATTAGGACCCGTTTCTTAGTGTTTTGTCCGAATGAAATGAAACTTTGGTTATAACTCGTTTATTATATTTAAAACATCACATCAAAACACAAGGGTCTTTGGCCTTTTTTTCTCCGCTTTACAGCATATGTTCTAGATGACCTCCATTTAGCTTCTTTTTTTTTGGGGGGCGGAGTCACCCTGTATATATGAGAACTTAGAGAGTGCAGAAAAACAGAGATACAATGTTTCAATCGAAGCAAATAAATAGGACAAAATCATATATAGTAGGTTCAATAAATATCCGATACAAAGCAAACTTTATTTATTTTTATTACACGAAAACAAAAACAATAACAAAGTGCGATTTTAATGTATTTTCGTATGATAAATACAAATCTCGTATCAAAATTCACACAGAAATACATTACAATATAACTTTGTTATTTTTTTTGTTTTCGTGTAGTAAAAATAAATTAATTTTTGACTTTGAATCCGATACTTATTGCACCTACTGTATTTAATTGTATTGCACCTACTGTATTTAATTGTATTGCATCTACTGTATTTAATCGTATTTCATCTACTGTTTGTAATTGTATTGCATCTACTGTATTTAATTGTATTGCACCTACTGTATTCAATTGTATTGCACCTACTGTATTTAATTGTATTGCACCTACTGTATTCAATTGTATTGCACCTACTGTATTTAATTGTATTGCACCTACTGTATTCAATTGTATTGCACCTACTGTATTTAATTGTATTGCACCTACTGTATTCAATTGTATTGCACCTACTGTATTTAATTGTATTGCACCTACTGTATTTAATTGTATTGCACCTACTGTATTTAATTGTATTGCACCTACTGTATTTAATTGTATTGCATCTACTGTATTTAATTGTATTGCACCTACTGTATTTAATTGTATTGCACCTACTGTATTTAATTGTATTGCACCTACTGTATTTAATTGTATTGCACCTACTGTATTCAATTGTATTGCACCTACTGTATTCAATTGTATTGCACCTACTGTATTTAATTGTATTGCACCTACTGTATTTAATTGTATTGCATCTACTGTATTTAATTGTATTGTACCTACTGTATTTAATTGTATTGCATCTACTGTATTTAATTGTATTGCACCTACTGTATTTAATTGTATATGCTTTTTGTTATAATTTTTCATGTTTTTAATCAAATTATAATCATTTTATTAAAATAAAAAAACCCAATGATTTACATCTGTTACAGCCAAGCAAACTTATAATTATTTCTTTAATTAAAATAAAAAATTAAGTAAAAATATCTTAAAAAAATGCGATGCAAGTGAGAAAAGCATTGTTTAAAATAGTTTTATAAACTTAAAAAATATGACTGAAATTCATCAATCTTAAAAGTGTACTTGTATAAAGATTACAATATGCCACACGGAATTGGAACGCGTGAGAAAGAACAGTTGGAAATGACTTATATACCATACATTACGACCATGTAATCCCTACAGCCACCTACCTTGAAAATGCTACTGTCAAACCTGACATAGTTATATGGAACAAGTCATAGAGAGTTGCAACCTTGGTTGAAGTGAGTGCCCCTAATGATGGAGATTTGAACAGACGCGAAAGAGATAAACAGACCAAATATCAAGGTCTCATGTATGATATGAAAAGAAACTGGAATCTTAGGGAGATATCAATCATACTAGGTGCTAGATGGCTTATAAAGAAGAACCTAAAGTTCTACCTAACTAATATTCCTGGTAAATCAAGTGCAAAAGAGATCCAGATAATTGCACTAAAGGGAACAGCGAGGATACTAAAAAGAGCTCTCGGTTGGTTTCAATAAAAAGCAGGGCAATGTTGTCAGCTGGTTTGGCTGCCCCATACCCAGCATTACAATCTTTAAAGAAAGAAAATGAAAAAATAGAACTTTGTTATTGTTTTTGTTTTCGTTTAATAAAAATAAGTTAACCTTTTGCTTTGCCTCCGATACTTATTGCACCTACTGTATTTAATTGTATTGCACCTACTGTATTTAATTGCATTGCACCTACTGTATTTAATTGCATTGCACCTACTGTATTTAATTGTATTACACCTACTGTATTTCATTGTATTGCACCTACTGTATTTAATTGTATTGCACCTACTGTATTTAATTGTATTGCACATACTGTATTTCATTGTATTGTTTTTTGTTATACTGTTACATGTTTTTAATCAGATTATAATCATTTTATTATAACTATTTTACTTTTTTTTTACCTAAGTAGAATATTAAAATAAAAACAATGATTTACATCTGTTACAGGCATGTAGAAATATATTCATTTTTTAATTTAAATTAAAAATAAAGTAAAAAAATTTAAGAAAAATGCGATATAAGTGAAAAAACACATTTCTTGCAATGAAAATGGTTGAAAATATTTTTTTATAAACTTAAAAAATTATGATACCAGACTTAATTTAAAATTCATCAATTTTAAAGGTGTACTTGTATAAAGGTTACAAAGCGATGCATACAGATTTAATTTAAATTGAATTTAAAAATTACCTTGATAAATTACCTTGATAAATTACCTTGGATGTATTTAATGTTATGTACATTTTGTTTCACTTTAAAAATAGTTGAAAATTATATAGTCATATTATTAATTGCTTACTAATAGACAATTTTTTAAATGCCACAAAATTCCATTACATAAAATAAACACAAGGAAACTTTTTGGTTCAATTTAAATTAAACTTTGTAAAGCTTATAAAAGTACGCATTGAAAATTGATTTACCTCAAATTAAATGTTGTATCTTTAATTTTTTAGGTTTATAAAATGACATTGCTTTAACCATTTAAATGCTTTGCTTGAAATTACTTTTAATTGCATTTTCACAAAAAAAAAAAAACACAGTGCTACTTTTATGTAGGGGCTACTATCGGGGATACTATTATGCATAGATACTATTTAGGAAGTTGAGCAGCAAAATGTCCGTTTACATTATACTTGAACTTCAGCATGGCAGTACAGTCAGGGAAGCAGGAACCCGGAAGAAAATTCCAAAGTCTAGCAGTTCTGAGGAAGAAATTATTAGAGTAGAAGGTATTTTAGCATCTGAGGGTCTCTACTGTATAGGGGTGGGATGTTGCTGCTTGTTGGGTTTGTCGGGGTTATTTACGTCAAGAGGACACAAGAGATTGTAGTTCGTCGAAGGATCTACCATTAAAATACTTGTAAAACAGGCAGAGACGTGCAACATTTCGTCGATGGGAGTGGAGAACCCATGCTTCAACAACAAAAAAACAGAAAGAACAACGATATATGTTTTTTTTTCATTTAGGAAAACTACAAGAAGACGATTGCATCTTCAACAGAAAGAAAAAATAGATGGACAAAGTGCTTCTGCAATAGAAAGACCAAGAAGAAAAAACTACTGCGTGAGCAGAAAGAGAAGCACGAGTTGTTCTTTCGATTCCAGAAACAAATTAGTAAGTAAAAATAAACGTAATGAAAATACAATACATTTTCCCACAACTCGGTTTGAAATTCTTTAAGACATTCATTTCCAGACGAAGATAAAACATTTGAAGCTTTCTATAGCTTATACTAAGATCCTTTAATAGTAGGATGTGAGGATTCGGCTATTTTTATAGAAAATTGGAAATAGCAGAGCATAGTAAATTTGGCGACTATTTTACAATTCCTTGACGCAATTAAACTATTTTCAGAGTTATTTGGTCTAAGCACAACTCTATTTCATAAAAGATAGACGTGTTTTAACTAGTCAAAGCGAAGTAATGAAGGTTACATTATGTTTACGTCCATTATGAATCAGCATTTTGACGTCTTTCGATTGTTAGAATTGTCAACTAACGATTTCAAATGCTTTATATTCGCTTAAGAGCTTGTTTCCGCCAACACGCGGAGATAAAACGTAGACTTCTATCAAGACAAGAAAATGAATCGGACTTCACGTTGAATTTACTGGATGAAGTAATCAGGATTAAAGGCAATTTTAGAAATATTGAGGAATCTGATGTGCTATAGAAGAATTGAGTACAAACCAAAAATCATTTCTCCAGGAAAAATAGAGAATGCAAAAGTATGTCCATTTGCAAGGGAAAAATAATAGAATAAAAAAGTAATCCGTTTCAAAAAATAAAAAAATGACTCTCAAACCTATACGGTTGTTGCAAGGAACAACGTTGGACGACATTCTGTTTATATCGAAACAAGACTTGTAACACCTGTGTCAAAATTGGCCAAAAGGAACAATAGAAACAGAGCCAGGAAAGATAAATGAAATAAGAAACTAGATAAGAATCTACTAACATGGGGCGTAGTCAACTTAAATCATTCGTTGACATCTATGCTGATGACACGACCATCTACGGCAACACATCAAAGGCTGTAAATGACAAAGTTCTCTCTGATTCTCTCTCCTCTGATCTCTAGCGCGTGGTTCAGGGGGGGGAAGAGGTGGCTGGTTACTTTTAATGCATCCAAAACCAAACTCCTATCCTTACATCATCAACGCTCTGATCCCCATCTGGCATCAATTGTGATGGATGGCTCTCGTCTGGCTGAGGCCCCGTGTTTTGACAAGCTTCTGGGTTTGACCTTTACTCCTGATCTGAAATGGAACACGTACATCAAGTCTGTTGCCAAGGTCGCTGGAAAGATGGTGGGATCCTTCTACCGCTCCAGAAGATATCTCACTACTGATGCAATTCTCTATCTATATAAAAGCCAAGTACGTCCAAGGATGGAATACTGTTGCCATATATGGACAGGAGCTGCTAGAAACAGCCTATGCTGCCTTGACAGAGTACAAAATAGACTTCGTGGCTTAGTAGGAGATGCCCTTTTCTCTTCCCTGCAACCTCTCTCCCACAGAAAAGATGTTGCGAGCCTATCCTTGTTTTATCGTTATTTCCATAGCAGGTGCTCGTCTGAACTCCAATCTCTGGTCCCCCCTCGCCAATCTTTCACGAAAAACACCCGTCTAACCGAATCCACTGTGGAAAATTTCCTCCACTCTTTATATGTGCCTAAATCAAAACGTGGATTCCATGAACAAAGCTTCTTTCTTAGAATTGAACGCCTGTGGAACTCTGTTCCGTCTGCCTGCTTCCCACCGGACTACAACTTGGATGTCTTCAAGTCCAATGTTAACAAATTCCTAATGAACCGCCCCCTTAAGTAAACACTTCATCAAATCTCCACACTAACGTAATGTACTTGCAATAACCCTTATCCCTAAGTGGCTTCCGGGCCTTGATAAGTGGTGATCACTGTGTAAAAAAAAAACTTCCGAAATAGTATTGTTAAACTGCAACTGGACTCGGGCTCCTACCTCTCGATAATGAATATTGACACATAGAGTAAAAAAAAAAAAAAAAAAAAACAATGAAAAAGACAGACAAAACAGTTGGTGTCTACCGAGAGACAAAATTAAGTTTGAACGTAAATTAACGCTAACTGTAATATTAAATGGCGCCACTAAGAAATTAAAAATTTGCGTCAATAGAAATTCTTAAAATCTATTTGGATCTAATTAGACAGAGTTGTTTAAATTGTAGAATCATCTAATCAATATATTTTATGAAAAGGTGAAAAACACCCCACAATAGATGCGTAAGATTTTAAAGACAAATTTAAAGAAAAACTCCAAACAGACTGCGACAACAAAGCGTTCCTGTTCCATGCCGATCAAAACTAACTCTCCGCTACGAAAACGGCGCCTGAGCAGGAACCGAGAAACCAACAACAGGAAGGGCACTCTACCGCCATCCTTAAAGTGATAACATCTTTTCAAACCAACTCAATCGTAAACAGCCATTCAATTATGGGCAGTTTTTGATTGTGTACGAAAATTTCAGTTGCAATGCAACATGTACCGGTCGCAACTCAGTTTTTCCTGTATGTGGACATTATCTACGTACAGCCAACGTCACCCAAGGAGTTTACGCTCAACAAATTAATAGTACCTAAGCAGTTTTTCCACAATATGAAAGCCCTAGCGGACCGTTCTACAGTGCCTCTCCAAAATAGACTGTTCATCACTTTGGCGGCACTAATAGACATCCCTGGGGCAGTATGACGCTTTGTATGATGAATTATTACAAGCGAGGTCCTATTTTAGTTTATTGGTCCCGAATTACTTGTCTCTGAATCTACCAACGCAAAGTACTCACCAAATTTCTTGCGATTAATATGCGAGAAAATGCCAACAAAACGATTTCACCCATGCCAGAAAGTCTTTGTAAAAAATTTGCAAAAGAATATGCCAGACTGGGAGAAGGCCACGATCATTTGGGGGATAGACGAGATAGTGCACATAATCCAAGGACAAAGACATGCGCATAAGAAACATAAGTAAACAATTAAAAAGAATTCCATTAACACAGAGGATAAAGTGGAAGAACCGATCGAGAACATGAACGAGACGTTTGACCTCGCCCCCCAACCCCGCCATATACACCCGAACAACGAAAATTTACTGAGCATTTAATAATTAATCTAAAAAAAGATAATATATTAAAGGGAAACTGAAAACGCTTTTACATCGTAAAAGGTTTATGAGGGGGCGCTGGGGGACACACCTACCTATGAATGAACTTGTCCACCCGTAATAAAAAAGGTTACAAACTCGGAGAGAGTGGACGAATTCACAAGTGATTGACTGAGTCAGAAGAAGGCGAGACAAAGTACTCTTCTCACCCGGGTTATTGTTACTATTTACTTTGCATCTCCACGCGGACAGAGTTAGACACCAGGGTCGTTTTTTCATTGGGGAAAAAAGGAACGAAAATAAAATTGTCTCAGTCGTGAAGGATTTTTCCTCCACTGATCGAGAACAAAAAAACTGAAGTATAGCATCAGAACAGATACTACACTTTGGGTATTTATTTGCTTCCCCACGAAAGCAAATGCGACACAAGGTCGTTTTTAATGTGGGGAAAACAGTTCCCCTAAAACAATGGCAAAAATAGGCACTCTGGCAGTATCCAAAAAAATAGTAATTGTCTCAGTATGAAGGGGTTCCCTTACATTGACCAAGGACTAATTAACTTAATTTAAGTGAACAATCAGAACAGATACTACACTTTTAGATATTAAATCTTTTATTCAGGGTAAAAAAATTCAACTTGAACAAAAAACTTAGGCACAAGGCCAACTCAAAAGGGTGAAAAATGGGGAGTCGTTGGTCATCCTTGTAACTCCAGAACTAAACAAAACTTTCTCTTAGCTAGTATCTTCTTTCATCATAATACTGCATTCACCCTTTCGTACTGGGGGACGTCTTTCTTAGCACCCAATTGTTTAAAACATTTTGTTATTAAAGTGTAAAAACAAAAAAAAAGATAACAATAAAGGTAATACAATAATTCATTTGTGTCGAGGGCGGGGAAAGACAAAATTAAAGCAGTGGTTAGTATGACCCTCCCAACCCGGTCTAGTTGGCAGTCGCCTGTTCCACGTGCGAGACAGTCTCTAAGTGGCGATGCCCTTTGGATGGGACGAAATGGAGGAAAGAAAATTTTGTGGGTGAGGGATGGGGGGGGGGGTTAGTGATTGATTCTTTTCTCTCCAAGATGGGTGAAATTTAGAGGGAGGGATGAAAAGAAAAAATTGCAGTAAGGTGGGAGGGTAGGAGCTTGGGGGCTTCCTAGTTGGGGATGGATGGAGAGCTCACTCGGCTAGCTAAGAGGCTAATTATTTGGTTAAACTTGACAGAACTGCGCGTTCCACACCTAGGCGGGGAACACGTATTCAATTTTTTTTTTTCAATTTTGACCCAATTTTTACTTCTTTAAAAACTATTTTAGTCGGTTAAGAACCAGGAAAGCACGGCTCAAAAATACAACTATTTGAGGCCCTTGCGCCACTCTGTGCCTTGTAGTTTCGGAAGAGATAGAGATTGAATATATGGAGGCAAACAGACAGACAGACATAGTGCTAATTATATATTAGATTTATATCTATATATCTATATACATATACGAAAGTCGTTACAAAAGTAAACCCTCTTCTTTGTAAATTTGCAAACGTTGAAGAGCTACTTAGATGGGAATAGCAGTATTTAAACGAGCAACTTTTTGTGCTCGGCAATTTATTTTTGCTGTATAGTCACCATCATTTTTGATGCACTATTGCCAACGATGAACAATGTCTGTTCATGGGCGTCCGGAATGTGCTTGTCATACGACATTCGTTCCAAAACTAAAAGCTCGTATTTTTTTAAAACTAAAACAGTTGAAGAACGATGAAGTCCGAAGTGGTAAAATTAAATCAAGCATCATTTTCATGGATTTATTTTTCTACATAGACACCACCATTCTCAGAAATTCAATTACTCATCTCTGCTTCTGACGCACATTCATGACAGAGGTTGCTTTCTTAGAGTACCGCACCGTTAATACATGCAACAGGGAGATTAAATCAGGTCATGAATGCATACGTTCATAACAATGCAATTTGCAATTCTTTCTGATTCATTCGAGCGGCATAAAATATAGGATGGCAGGACATTTCAATCACACTTCAAACTAGTCAGATCTGTAGCTGACTTAATGTCAGCTACATACTTATCTAGTTCATTTCGTACGATAAAGCCAGTACAGAGCCGAAATAAATTAATAATGACATTGAACTAAGATTTTGTTTTTTTTGTTTTCATTTTATTTATATATATATATATATATATATATATATATATATATATATATACTAGCAAAAGTACCCGTCGTTAACTGGCTACAACAAATGAACTCTGATTTATGAAAGTATGATATGTTATGAAAAGGAAGGGTTGTAAAAAGATAGCTCCGAATTTGGGGGTATCAAAACCAAAGCCAAATACGATGAAAGTAAAAATAAAATAGATAAACCCCATAATTTATTATACCATATCTGTTCACACTGAAACACTTATCACAATATCCTGTGGATCTATATTAAAAAACCTTGTTAAACTTTGTGACATATTTCCATTCTATGGAGGTCAGGCGCAAACGAACATCCCATAATTTTATTATACCATATTTCTTCAAACTGAAACATAATTATCAAACTATACTTACGCAGATAGATATAAAAAGTCTTTATTAAAGTTTGTGCCTATTTCCATTCCATGGAGGCCAGACGCGAACGCAAACCCCACAATTTTATTATACATACCTATTTCAGTTAAAACATACTTATCAAAGTATTATTATGTACATCTATATAAAAAACACTTGTAAAAGTTTGTTTTTATTTTTAAATTTTGTATTTCCATACTTTGTGAACCAGGTGCGTATGCAGACCCCACAATTTTAATGAATCATCATTATGCCAGATCAAACATCCCCATTCCTGTGTCTCGATACATCTTCTATCATTATGTGTAATCAGTTTTCTATAATAGTCAACCATATAGGAGCCTATTCGTGACCAGACACACACACACACAGACGTTCAGTTTTATATTATATATATATATATATATATATATATATATATGTGTGTGTGTGTGTGTGTGTGTGTTGTGTGTGTGTTTGTGTGTGTGTGTTCTGTATGTGTTTGTGTGTGTGTGTTGTCCACTTTTGGGTCGAGATTCCTTGTTTGAGGAAAAAACATCTTTTTCTACCGAGCGTAAAAGCATTACTCTTCCAAATAAGAATAGACTTAGTTTTCCGCTCTTTAATCTATCATGACAGGCGCGTGCCTTGAAAAATAATAACACCTTGACAGCTACATAAAGAGTTGGAGTGTTATTGACTACGCCACACAAGCACACACACACACACACACACACACACACACACACACACACACACACATATATAATGGATGTGTAACTGCGAGAGAGACTTCTTGAATCTAGAAAATTCGAGCACAATTAGACAACGTGGAGGTTTCTATAAATTAAATAAAGTAAACTCCTATTAAAGGAACATTATTTTAGACAAAGGTAAACTCACTCACACTATAGAAAACACCACTTATAATAATTAATACCTATAATAATCAATACATATAATCAGTCAATAAATTACATAACAAAAATATTGAATTAAATTTCAGTTACACATTCACTTTTGAATCATAAAGTTATGCAGATTAATCACTAAAAGGCAAACAACTAGCGTTTATGCAAGGATCATATTTGAACACTTTAGATACTTTTATTATTTATTTAATAGTTCTAATTGCCTTCATTCCCGTGCCAATTATTTGATGGCCCCCGAGATAAAGGAGAAAAAAAGATTGCTTCGTGGCTGAGTTCGAATCTCATGACCGGCAAGATGATTGCGTAAGTATAGGTATTGTTGCATTATATATATATATATATATATATATATATATATATATATATATATATAACTACTTCATTTACTCACATAAAATTAATATACGAAAGTATAGATTTATGCGTAAACAATAGAAGAGGACCATATAAAAACGATAAACAACCACAGAATTTGCGCATAAGCCTGAGGAATCCTAGAGTGGATGAAACGCCGAATATTCAGTGTAGCTAAATCGCCATATATATTTTATAAATTACTATATATATATATATATATGTATATATATATATATATATGTACTTATGTACCCCACCACATATATATATTTAACAATAAATGATAACTATGAAAAATCTGAAAAGAGTGCTCAATACTATTGTAGAGCAAAGATATATATATATATATATATATATATAATTACCGTTTTATCTGCTAAGTTATACATGTTTCGTTTACCTAAGCGTATTGACAATCCGACAATTTCATCAGACTTCACATCGAAACATCTGTAAGTAAGCAGATAGAACGGTAATATATATATATATATATATATATATATATATATATATATATATATAGGCAAAAACAAACAAACGAACGAAACTATTGTTGATTTCATGTCTATTTATTTGAATACCATTAACCTGATGCATATATATATATATATATATATATATATATATATGTGTGTGTGTGTGTGTGTGTGTGCGTTCGTGTGTGTGTGTGTGTGTGTGTGTGTGTTAGTGGTATGTTAAGACCACGGGCGGAGACCACTAGTCAATAAAAACAGTAGACAGCAAAATTCATTTCAAAGCAACAAAACGAAAGCTGGCTTACCAGGACAACGTATATACAGATCTAATCAAATTTTGGCATATTTTATTGGTTTGAAAATATAAGTTCTTTTTAACAATAGTCATAAAATTTAAACCATAGAATAGTAGTATCCAAAGGCCTTCGATAAGGTATGGCATAATGGCCTACTTCACAAGATTTCCAGCTACGGTATTACTGGAAATGTTTTCTCAATCATTAAATCATTTATCTCTGATAGGTTCATAAGAGTAATGCTTGATGGGCAGAAATCAGAGGCCCACAGTATTAATGCTGGAGTCCCCCAGGGGTCCATCCTGGGCCCAACTATCTTCCTGATCTACATCAATGATCTCCCAAAACACATATTTAAATCATTCGTTAACATCTATGCTGATGACATGACCATTTATGGCAACACATCAAAGGCCGTAAATGACAAAGTTCTCTCTAATTCTCTCTCCTCTGATCTTGAGCGCGTGGTACAATGGGGGAAGAGGTGGCTGGTCACTTTTAATGCATCCAAATCAAGCTTCTATCATTACATCATCAACGCTCTGATCCCCATCTAGCATCAATTGAAATGGATGGCTCTCGTCTTGGAGAGGCTCCGTGTTTTGACAAGCTTCTGGGTTTGACCTTTACTCCTGATCCGAAATGGAACACGTACATCAAATCTGTTGCCAGGGACGCTGGGAAAATGGTGGGATCCTTCTACCGCTCCAGAAGATATCTCACTACTGATGCAATTCTCTATCTTTATAAAAGCCAAGTACGTCCAAGGATGGAGTACTGCTGCCACATCTGGGCAGGAGCTGCTAAAAGCAGCCTATCCTGCCTTGACAGAGTACAAAATAGACTTCGTGGTTTACTGGGGGATGCCCTTTTCTCTTCCCAGCAAACTCTCTCCCACAGAAGAGACGTTGTGAGCCTGTCTTTATTTTATCGTTATTTTTATGGCAGGTGCTCGTCTGAGCTCCAATCCCTCGTCCCCCCTCGCCAATCTTTCACGAGAAACACCCGTCTGGCTAAAACTACTGTCAATAATTTTCCCCACTCTTTATCTGTGCCTTAATCCAAACGTAGATTCCATGAGCAAAGCTTCTTTCTTAGAACTGCACGCCAGTGGAACTCTCTGCCGCTTGCCTATTTCCCACCTGACTACAACTTGGACGTCTTCAAGTCCAACAAAAACAAACTCCTGACAAACCGCCTCCTTAAGTAAGACACTCTATCAAAACCCCCAATACTAATGATTACTACAATACTATCTTATTGATTACCGTACACGCAATAACCCTTATCCTTGAGTGGCCTTCGGGCTTTGATAAGTGGTGACCCCCATGTAAAATAAAATAAAATATTGAGCAGCTCTGGTCAATCATGAAGACGAAAGTTTATGAGGGAAGTGTTCAATTTTCGTCGAAGGATGGACTTTGGATGAAGATTTTTAAAGGTTTCTATGGCATCACATCATCTTAAATTCACCGATTGACATCATCAGTTGGCAAGATGCTATTCCAAGTGATTTTGAAGTATGGGAGTTATCTTGATAAATAAATATTTTCTTAAACAAAATAATGTGAAAGTCCTTCTATTCTTTGGTAATTATTGTTACTGCATATGCTCTGTATTTCATATAAATAGAAATATGAAATTAGAATATTGTTTTGACCTGCAATAAATCGATAAACAGGGTTTATATATATATATATATATATATATATATATATATATATATATATATATATATATATATATATATATATATATATATATATATATATATATATAT
>NC_136506.1:23486666-23681666 GCF_053919585.1 Euprymna scolopes
CATTATTGTGTACACATACGTATATTTATATGTATAAAAAAAAAGAAAAAAAAAGGAAAACGGCCACCTAAAACCACTAACCTAGTTCTAAAACAGATCCTTTGTTTGATAAAATGCATGCCCATTGGCTGATAGAAAGGGGCGCGGTGGATACTAGAAAGCTGATTGGCCAACTAGAAATCCTCAACATATATAAAAACAAGAAGCAACGACAGAATTCGCGCATAAGCCTGACGAATCCTATAGTTGGATGAAACGCAGAATATTCAGTGTAGCTTAATCGCCATATATATTTTATAAATTACTATATATATATATATATATATTTATATATATGTAGAGTGAGAGGGAGAGAGAGAGAGAGAGAGAGAGAGAAGAACGGATGTTATGATTATGTCAGAATTTGCTAATCTTAGTGAGTATCAAACGCATGTCTGTCCACAGGCTTAATGGCAAAGCAAAGTAATTTTCTTGTTATTGATCCATTTCCCAATTGGCAAAGTTCGGACGACGTAAGAGCTGAAAAGGAAATTAAAACAACGGGTATTTATCTCGCGCAAAAATAGTAGAAAGCAGAGATGGAACTACAAATTAATTATAGAGAGGCAGAGAAATAAGGTAAGAGAAACAGAAACAGGAAAGACAGAGCGACGTGCCGATGAGAAGAGAGAGAGAGAGAGAGAGAGAGAGAGAGAGAGGGGAGGGGAGAGAATGTCGGGGTAGGAAGATATGTCTCTCCTGAAATTTGTCTAATTTCATAATAATATGATTATGATAAAGTAATGTTCGATATAAAGTGAAGCCAACTTCGAATTCTGTCTGGCTCAGAGTTGACGAAGCCAGTTTGCCAAGTTTTATCTTGAAATTCGGAGATTTCTTTTCTTTTGGCACAACTTGCTAATAACTAACAAATTGTTATCTATAGACGAGGATGCGTTATTTGGATCGGCAATCTATTCTTCTTTTTGTTCTTGTGTTGTTGTTGTTGTTGTCTTTTGTCTGTTGTTGTATAGTTCTGTTTTTCCTCTTGTATTGTTGTTGTTATTGTTGTTGTTGTATATTTCTGTTTTTCCTCTTGTATTGTTGTTGTTATCGATATTGTTGTTGTATAGTTCTGTTTTCCTCTTGTATTGTTGTTGTTATTGTTGTTGTTGCTGTTGTTGTATAGTTCTGTTTTTCCTTTTGTATTGTTGTTATTATTGTTGTTGTTGCTGTTGTTGTATAGTTCTGTTTTCCTCTTGTGTTGTTGTTGTTATTGTTGGTGTTGTTGTTGTCATATAGTTCTGTTTTTCCTCTCGTGTTGTTGCTGTTGTTATTGTTATTATTGTTGTTGTCTGTTGTTGTATAGTTCTGTTTTTTTTTCTTGTGTTATTGTTGTTATTGTTGTTGTTGTATAGTTCTGTTTTCCTCTTATGTTGTTATTTTTATTCTTGTTTTTGTTGTTTTTGTTGTTGTTGTATAGTTCTGTTTTTCTTCTTGCGTTGTTGCTGTTGTCTGTTGTTATTGTTGTTGTTGTCTCTTGTATAGTTCTGTTTTTCCTCTTGTGTTGTTGTGGTTATTATTATTGTTGTTGTTGTTGTCTGTTGTTTTTTCTTCTATTTTTATTTCTCTTGATTTGTCTGTCCGTTCTACTTTTTCTCGGAAATTACTTGGCCGATCTGGCTGAAAACTCGGATGTTATATAATACGTTGAAGCGAAGTAAGTATTATGGTATTGATAAACCGTCTAGTTTCATTATATTTTTTCTTCTTTTTCTACTTATTTTATTTTTGTTTATAGTACTACTAGTTAGTAGCCTGGCGTTGCCCGGTCGAACAGTATGCTTAAAAATGATGCAGATTGCGTTTGTATTATTATAGAATCGATCCTTAATTGATTATACGATCGATCCTCTATTGATTATTATATATTACGAGGAACAATTTTCCAGATGGTCATATTCGCAAAAATATTAAATAACGAAAACAAAAAAATTGCGATAATTAATTTTATTTATTGCGGACTATTATCCTCATCTTTTCTTAGTTGTTTCACGACGTTTTGGCCAACTATATCTCTGTCCTTCGTCAGGTGGTAACCATGACAGGATAAAAACTCCGAATCTCCTAATTGCATCATCTGCAATTATTGCCCTTCTGTGGTTGTTGTCTCACCACGTTTTGGCCAAATAAGCATCTGGCCGGCTTTGGGAAGGATCGAAACCGCTATCTTCAGACAATTCTCACCTGACGCTATCTCCAGACAATTCTCAATTGACGAAGATCAGACGAATAGTTGACCGAAACGTCGTGAAACAACGAAGAAAAAATGAGAAGAATAGTCCGCAATAAATAAAATTAATACATAATAATCTTCTCAATAATGAATTCCAATTAAATAATAATGATAATGTCATTCATCAAAATCCGTCCGTATTTATTTACAATATCACGTCAGCTGATATTTGGGCTTGACGATGAATGCCCTGGAAAAGTCACGTCTGATTAATGCTTAGTTTTAAAATATGCAAACGAAGAGGTAATTTACGGCGATTTAAAATGGTCCCATTTATCGTAAATTAAACTTTTATTGTAAACTAGCATTTTAGCCCGGTGTTGCCTGGGTATTTGGATGTGTGTGTTGAGCAAAAAAAAAAAAATAGTGGTAGTAGAAAGGCAGGATCGAACCCGTAGTGCGAAAGACGAAAAGAACGGGGGGGGGGAGGAAGGAAACCTGCCGTCTTTGTCGTTACGACCACCGTCTAACCGGAAGTGACGTAGGTTTTAATAAAGGTTAAACAATAGAAACGAGAGGATGACTTAAAAAAATATCGGCGAATAAAGTAACCCCCTCTGTAGAAAAGTACTCAGTTGAAGGTGAAGATATGAATATTTTTAGCCAAATTTTCGATATTTGTCGTCTGAAAGGCCAAACTTCAAAACGATACTGATCTTGTAAAAATCCGTCGTCTCTGTCGAAAGTTTTAGGCACACATGCAAACATACATACATACATACATTTATATATTAGTAACTAAAAGTTTTCGACCGAAACCGATTAAAAAGCTTGCCCTATCTCTGAATGCCCTTTATGTAAAATTTCAAATGTTTTGTCCAGAAAGTGTCTGAGTAATTTGGTAAAAACAGCAGAGGTCAATTTAAATAAAAATTTTTTTATCCCTATTATGACCCCTTAACATTTATTGTTTAGGGCTCAAATCAAGTTATTAAGTTAGACCCATGTCCAAAGCACCTATATCTAAATTTTCAAGTGTTTAGACCCAAAATTGTCGAAGGAGTTTGGTAGAGTTCTCAAGGGTCAAATCGTTGAACTTTAACCCCTTAATAGCCAAATTTCTGGCTGAAAACAAATTACACACATTTCTCAAATCTCAGTACCCTGTATATCAAATTTCGAGTATGTAGACTTAAAATTGACAAAGTTATTGCGTAGGGAAATGTACACACACAGACATACACACAGACATACACACAGACACACAGACAAGTTCACTTTTATAGATATACTAGCATGGGTGCCCGGCGTTGCCTGGGTATTTGGAGGTGTATGTTGAGCAAAAAAAAAAGTTATTTTTTTTAACTTTGACCACTATTATGACTCCTTAAAATTCAATGTTTTGGGACTCAAATCAAATTATTAAGTTAGATCCATGTCCAAGGAATCTATATCTAAAATTTCAAGTGTTTAGACCCAAAATTGTCGGAGGAGTTTGGTAGAGTTCTCAAAGGACAAATCGTTGAACTTTGATCCCTTTATCGCCAAATGTTTGGCCCAAAACCGTTCACATCGATTTTCCCAAATCTCAGTACTCTATATATCAGTAGACTTAAAATTGACAGAGTTATTGAGTAGGGAAATGTACACACACAGTCGCACAGACAGATACACAGACATACAGATACACAGACACGTTCACTTTTATATTTATGTGTGTATATATATATATATATATATTAAGTAATGTGATTTATAATTTAAAAGTTTTAAATTTTTTTAAATTTAACAATCAAAATTTAATTAAATTAAAAATCAGTTTCATAAGAAGGAACAACAACAAAGTCAACTTGAAATTTGTCAAATTTGACTTTGTTGTTGTTCCTTCTTATGAAACTGATTTTTAATTTAATTAAATTTTGATTGTTAAATTTAAAAAAATTTAAAACTTTTAAATTATAAATCACATTACTTAATATTGAATTAGCTCTAGGACATTTAACTATCGAGCTTATTATATATCTAAATTACAACGAGCATTTCCTGTATTTTAATTAAACTAGTAATTTCACTATTACATTAAAATACACTTAGCTCTTTAGACTATTATTCTAATCTCCTTTAAATTATATATATATATATATATATATATATATATATATATATATAGAGAGAGAGAGAGAGAGAGCTTAAACAAAAATATATGCGTATACATAAATATATATAGAAACAATTTTGTGATTATTATAAACTTTTTACGCAAATATTATGCAAGTATAAATCAGGTAGAATATCTGCATTAATATAATTACACGTAATCGTTAACTAAAGATGATCATCCCATGTGAAAACCGAAAAAACTAATAGGGAATTAAGTAAAATGAATGTTTAAAAGAATATGCAAATTAGCTAGATCTTTTGCTAGTGAATGCAATTCCACAACCCATGTATAAGACAATTGTATATTTATTTCCAAATATATAGAAAGGGGGGGGGGTTAATATGAATATTAATACACACAAAAGGAAAACGAATTCATAGTAGTATAGATAGATTGGATTCATTAAATTAAAATAAAATGGTAAGATAAAACCGGGCTTGAACAGGCGGTCATTCGATCTGTAGTTGAATGGTCTATCACTAAGCTATATCCCCAGGTTATAATAAATCTGCTTTTTTTTTTTAAAGAATAAATGATTTGCTGAAATTTTATTATCTCCGTTTGCCGTAGTAATGCAAAATATTCCCGTGTAAAAAAATATTCTTTTTTATGAAAGCGAAAAGCTATTTTACGATCGGATTCTTTTTTCTATTTTCCATACTTATCGGATGATTTTCTGTACAAAACATATCTAAGAACACTGCCAGAAATACAAATTAGCTTTGCGTGAAATTTGCAAAAGATAAGCTCAGCCGTTTCGGAACCTATCAGGAAAGAACTCTCTCACACACAGAGTGACTTTTATATAATAGAGATTTTCTTTATCTTATTTTCTATTGTTCTATTTTCTTTTCCTTCTTCTTCGCTTTTTTATTTTCTTTATTTTTCTGTTTCTATCATCATCATCATCATCATCATCATCATCATTAGCAGCAGCAGCAGCAGCAGCGGCGGCGGAAGCCATAGCAGTACCAAGACTACTAGCAGCAACACAGTTTTCTTAATTTTACCCTTTCACGCCAGTTAATGAAAATATCGCTTTCGTTATTTCAACGTATAATTTATTATATTTCGCACGTCCGCAAGTATAAATGTATTGTGAATTGCGAGCAGTATTTCGTTTTCTCTTCTTCTACCTCTTTCATTATTCATTCCATTCCGTCAGGTGTAATAAATTGTAAACGAATCCGTGTTCAAGAATCTGTTTTTTTTTTGTTAATACGCGAGCTCAGCGAAAAGTGCAAAAGTTATCAGATTACTTCGCACAAGATTTCTCTTCAGTAAATGATTGTTACTCTTTTAACGTATGCATAGCAAAAGAAATGAACACACAATCATCTCCATGTATATGTATCTATGCAACCATTTGATGGGTGCCTCCTTTAATTATAGTAACACTACCAATGCGTAGATAAATCATCAAAAGCCGAGCATAAATTCTCTGTACTTATGCGAACACAAACTGCACTTGTAACACTTCGGTTGCAGACAATGTTGTATATTGAAGGAGAAAAATCGCGGTATTAGAGAATCGAAGTAATTAAGGTCGAAGATTATTATTATTAAAGGAAAAATTAAAATACTGGAATCGAACTCAGTTATCAAAAGTTAAAATAAATACATATTCTCATTTAGAAAAGATTCCAGGAATGCAGTGGAATTATCCATTGTAGTTAGAAATAACTATAAAAAAAAGTCAGGTTAGAGGAATAATGAATAATAAAATTAGGAAGGTTTTATGTTGCCAAAATATGAGTTGGAACTATATGCGTGTGCATGTGTATCCCGTACATGTTTGACCGCGTTCTGACGTCACAAAGAAATATAGATTCAATATATTCAGTTATGTTAGAGACTGTTCGAAACAGAGAGAGGCAGAAACCGAGCGAGTCAGATTAAAGTTCGTGAGAGATTGAGAGAGAGTTAGCCTAAGCTTCTTTGGAAGCAAACGGGAGGAAGTCGAGAAATGCACCAAATCTAACACGGCATCGGATTCCATCATTCTGATCACCAGCTGGAAAATAAATCGCTTCATATTGTTATGTAAACCTTTGTCTTCGTTTGTCATTAACCACAAGGTAATGTGTTTTATTTCCATGGATCATGAATTTTATATGAACTTCCTTTCAAAGTGTTGATTGTATCCCTCTCATCAGTAATGTATATTCTCTCCGTGTTTAAAGAACTGTCTATTACACGTTTCTTCACCACTATAATCTATTTTCTATTATAAATGTCGTCTCGTCCCCGTTATGCGCCTCCGTCTCTGTTCACACTCTCAACGAAAAGAAAGAAATAAAAATCCAGATCAGCTTTTTTTTTACATAAATATTAATTACCGTTACTCTTCCGTCTCGACACCAATTAAATATGTCTGTCGCGGCCACATTTCCATCTAACCTATCTCGCGCTTCTTTTTTTCCGCACACTAGCCACAGCCGGCTCATTTTCATCTTTACTTTACACGTCCATCTCATTCAGCGTCAACTTTGTTTTTGCGACCACGTGGTGTCCTTTTCTTCCTCCTTTTTTTAGACGCAAGCCGGAGCACACTTGCCAATTTGCGTTCAAACGCTGCTCCTGCTGCTAATACAATCTCTTGCTATAAATTCTTCTTAGGGTGCTTCTGATATTTTCATATGAGCTTATATGCGCTATGAGAAATTGAATGCATACTAGACATTTTTTTTCGAGTGTGTAAGGGCCATTTGAACAGGGATTTTGACAGTACAACCTGGCATAGGGATTCTTACCCCTTATTAAATATAAACAAATAATTTAGAAGGTCTTAGTTCTCTCCCACTGCAAGAATTTAGACACCAGGGTCGGAAAGTGGGACTGAGATGTCAGCATGCCCGAGGAGGGGCACTCTTACTGCACAAAGTGACTGAGAAACACCCTCTGCATGCTCCTGAAAGGACGAAACAGGCGATTAGCAAAAACACTAACCCTTTCTTAAAGAGAGAAAGCAATGTCTGGGAAGGGTGGACTTCCTAAGAACTGCACAGAACTAGCATCACACCGAAAAATCCACAAGAAATTGATCATTACAGGAATGGTCTAATCCCTGTTCATTTTGGGGTTCGCAGTCCAAAATAAGACCTTTTGCAAAAAAAAAAAAACACACACAAAAAAAAAAAACAATGTGAGAAAATTCCTCACATAGGTTTTGCCCTTGGCAGAATGAAAGAAAACCAAACAGAATTAAACCGGCTCACCTTTTAAACTTCAACGTAAATTTCATTAAAGCAAAAGCATCCATATTGCAAAAGATGCGCCATCTCCAGCTATGGGCTGGTAACGTCTCCGAAGGGATAATAGTTCATCTTCGATAAAAGCTGGGTAGAAAACTTCCGCTGACGAAGAACTGCGCAGGTTGAAGAGTTGAGATATATCTTCCAGGATGGATACTGTAAGTCTGGTAGCCTCGTGGAGTCCTCTGTAGATTCAGTCCAATAGCAGACAATCCATCCATCCATAGCCCTTGAGCCCCTGGAGGGGCATAGACCATCTACAACTTTTTTTGTAGATGCTTTTGTAGCGAGGAGTTCTTTTTACAGGGTGAGGGTGCTGGCCCCACGCCTAACATTCTCTGAAGTTACATACAGCGCCTAGCTTTCCCAAATGGTCACCCATCTGGTACTGGCCAGGCTCAACGTTGCTTAACTCCGGTGATCTTGCGAGAACCGGTGTGTCAACGTGATTGTGCCGTACAATGGCGGACAAGGAAGGTAAAAAAGTAGACCTTTATTTTGTCTTTGACGGACATTAATTTGTAATGAAGAAAGTCAATAGATTGACAGTGCACAAATCATAAGGGCATTAAAACGTCTCAAAGAACATCCTCGGCAGTTAGTAATAACATGCAATTTGATTGGTTCAAAACAAATCCATGGGCGGACAAACCATCCAATAAAGAGCCTGCTTATTTCTGCAGAATTTCTAACATTATGACTACTACACACTGGATTATACGAGGTATGGTACACCTTCTTTAAGTAATGTTGTCTTGGGTAACAGCACTGAGCTGGATACTCAAACCGATTTGATGACAGCTTATCCTGGACTCAATTAAAATAAGAGACAGCAGGAAAGATACATTATAATACAGTTAACTGGTCAATTAGTTGAGAGGAAAGTTAAATGCTATTTACCTCTTTACTAACTTGATATTTGAGCGGTAAAGAAGAATTTAATAGACAGTTCGAACATGTATGTCTCTCATACAGAAATAAATTGTTAGTCTCTAGAAGGGGTCCATTCATTTCTGAGAAAGTCGGTCGAGGTAATAGGACACAAAAGACATAAGAGCAACAATAGCAGAAAATCGGGCTGAAATATAAGTCTTAGCCGCACAAACATAAGCAGAACAAAACTTTACGAATTGGAAATAAATAAATAAACTCTTTGCAACAGACCCGAGTTAAATGTATAGTGGCAAGGAAGTAATAAAGGTTTGCTCTTTAGCAACTTATGTAACTTAATCGCTGGCTCCGTCATTCAAATGACCAAGCCAGGACACGTGCGCATATTGATGACTCACGTGCCGAGTTATTGTCGCATCAACCTTTTAATCGTGGGCGTAAGCGTGACGTCACAGAATGAAATACATATATATATATATATGCATCAAGATCGCAGGAAAAAGAGGATAAGTAAAAGGAAATCACGCGTGGCGATTTGAACGGCACGCTTGACAAACATGTGCGTCTCCTCCTCCCACCCCTTTGAAAGCGAGCCGTGTAGCCCGTGGGTCATGGAAAAGAATTACTGCAACACACAACAGCTGATTGTAGTTAAATACAAAAGATTGCTACCCGATGGAAAAGACAAAGCAAGATAAATGTTGTGCAATGTTTTTTTAAAAAATGGCAACGTGCGTTTGAAAACAAACGAAATAAATAACTTCTTTATCTAAAATTTCGTGTCAATGTTTTACTTCCTTTGCGACAGTCTCTACATACGACGTTGGGTCCATTTTAAAAGCAATAACGACGTTGAAAGAGAAGAGAAGCCCGTCAATTTGTAACGTTACCCAACACGTTGTAACCTCAGTCTCAAAGTAGACAAAGAACTTCAACTTGCTTTTTTGTTCTACGTCCAACGACATTTATTTCCTTCTCCTGCCACGAGTGACTTCTCGTTATGGCTGTTCCGTCTCTCACGTGATCGTCTTCTCGAACATTCTCTCTTCTTTTTATAGTCTTTTTTAATTTTTTCCTTATCGTGACGTTATTTCACTCACGGCTCGATATTTGCATATAGTCATCCGCGTTTGTTACAAATGGCCTAAATAGATTATCTGGCTGTATAATGTTCAAGAAGCTATTAAGTCTTTTTTTCAGACACGACCAGATGGCCCTCAACATTCCCGCTTCATTGTATAGAAAGAAAAATAGGACTTTTAAGATCCAGCGAGGCATATTCCATGGAGAAAGCCTTTAGCTTCTATTTTACGTCACAGTGAATCAAATAATTAAGCTACATAAGAAATTAAGTTACATAAGTTGGATACAGTCTTAGCCGTGACGGGAAAGGGAAGAAACAAAGAGCCAACCATCTACTCGATATTGGCGATCTCAAACTCTGTGCTGAATATAAAAAAAATAACATCTTGTCTCTTTGTTAAAAAATTGAACGTGTTGTCTTGAAATACTTTGAATTAGAACAGAACGAGACGCTTTAGCATATAAAGATAGGAGAGTTTGTGTATGGGGGCTCTGTCAAGCACCTTAAAGATCCTCACATCAGAATTGTCACGCAAAAAATATTAGGTTGTTGCGAAAATAATGTCGGTTTTAGATGTCCAACTTCATATTAAAAAAACTACATTATTTTTGTACTGATCTAATAACTATGTGTAAGACCGTCGACACTTTCCTGCAAGAGCTACAAAATCTGATGCCAATCATCTCTCCAGAAGGTTATACACATGTAACTGGGGAACGTTTATGAATTTGATATTCCCTAGAAACTTTCTTTATCTAGGGTAAATGCCGTTTTCTCATTGTTGTTGTTACATGAAGTCGACATAAATCAGGTAATTATATTACCAAATCTTCTTAAGACGATAAGGCTGTATTTATTTGCTTTCCCACAAGAGCAAATTAGGCACGATGCCGTTTATTTAATGTGAAGAGGAAGGCCAGCTTCCCCGAGAGGAGGGGAGTGCTACTGGTACTGCTGCTTCTTAGTATATAGGGTTGCCCCTGCATGGACCAGAAACTGATTGCCTCAAGGCCAATGGTCTTTTAGTGCAGCATCCACCGGAACAGATAAATCACTTTGATCTTTGTTGGAGCGGCTACGAAGAAAATACAGTTATAAAATCTTCGCGGTACATTTTAGAGCATATGTACGACGTGAGAAGAAATTGGAATCTCCATCATTCCATAATTTATAGGATCAACAATGTTCATGAAAAAAGAATTTTGAAAACTACCTGACGAATATACTCGGTGAACTTGGTGTAAGAGAGATCCAAACAATTTTTCTTAAAGAGAGATCTATAATTATAAAAAAAATTCTCGGTTGGAGTCTGAAGTATCGAGTGAAGATCTGGTAATCAGTAGGGTTTCCCCACATCCAACAAAAGACAAAAGATAATTGAAAAAAAAATACGCATGGAATAAAAGTCGAGAATAGAAATGGGAGGAAAAAACAGTCGATGAGGTTAATGAAAAAAAGCAAAACAGTAAATTACTTTGGCAAAATACAGTTGAAAAAAACTATGAATAAATAAACAATAAGATTGAATGAAACTAACATTTACAACAACAACAACAACAACAATAATAATAATAATAATAATAATAATAATAATAATAATAATAACAATAATAATAATAGGGGAAACTTATTGCCACTCAAATTCCAGTGAAGACCAATATCCGCTGCCAACGAGAAATCAATGGCAAGCAGCTGTTTCGATAATGCAAATCTATTTGTAAATGTTATCGAAAGAGGTGGGGAGTACTGGAAACCTGGGGAGACTTGTTGTCACTCAGCTTCCAGGGAACACCACAGGCTGTTTTCAAGGAGAGATCTTTGATGGCCTGTGTGAGAGCTCCTTGTGAGCCCATAATAATAATAATAATAATAATAATAATAATAATAATAATAATGATAAAAGTCCGCTATGCCATCCCCCATTGCCTCATCATCGACCCTCCTCCCCAAAAGAGTGAAGCCAAATAGCCGAGAAGAGTCAAGGAGGATGGAAAGACCAAGGAGAGGCGCTGACCAGACCTCTGCTGGACAAGTGTGAAGAGAGCTGGGAACTTGTGGAGGCTTATTTCCACTCAAATACCAGTGGAGACCAATGGCTGCTGCCAGCGAGAAATCAATGGAAAGCGACTGTTGCGATAATGCAAAGTTATTTTCAAATGTTATCGAAAAAAGTGGAGAGGTCTGGAAATCTGAGGAGACTTGTTGTTACTTAGCTTCCAGGGAACACCACAGATTGATTTCAAGGTGAGATCTTTAATAATCTATGCGAAAGCTCATTGCGAGCCGCCGCCCCCGCCGCCGCTGCCTGTCAACAACAACAACAACAACAACAACAACAACAACAACAACAACAACAACAACAACAACAACAACAACAACAACAACAACAACAACAACAACAACAACAACAACAACAACAACAACAACAACAACAACAACAACAACAACAACAACAACAACAACAACAACAACAACAACAACAACAACAACAACAACAACAACAACAACAACAACAACAACAACAACAACAACAACAACAACAACAACAACAACAACAACAACAACAACAACAACAACAACAATAATAATAATAATAATAATAATAATAATAATAATAATAATAATAATAATAATAATAATAATAATAATAATAATAATAATAATAATAATAATAATAAATATTCGTCCGAACTCTTCCTTGCCAACTCCTGGCTTAAATCTTACACTGTAATCGTCACTGTCTTCTGTCTCTATCTCTCAACTGTCTAAAAAGAATTCTCTGTGCTTTCCCATGCAAACGTCACTGTCCTCGTATGCAAAGTAATGCCATATGTATATTTATAAGCCGTCTATAGACGAAAGCTTTCCTATTCCCTTTCTTTTCTTGATTCCGTCACCCGACGGGATAGAAAGAGACGCCATCGTTTGTGTAAGTCACGTTTTGCATTATTTTCGACGTATTTTAAATCAGAACGTTGCATTCGTTCTAAGTAAGACATAAAATAATTAAAGAGAAGTAAACAAATAAATCATAAGGAATAGAAAAAAAGAAGGAAATATAAAAAAAAGACATCCAGGAAATTTAAACGTAAAATAAACAAAAATGATTCAAAACGAAATAAAAGAAAGTAGAAACGAAAGTACAAAATTATTGAATTCTTGCATCGAATTAATTCTGTGCAAATGACAGGCAATTCCAATAACAAAACGGCATTATTAAGATGCATCGAACATTTTCGCAGATTTTTTTTTTCTCATTTGGAAATGTGTTTTTGCTTTCATTATGTGAATACTTAATGAAGAACTGCTAGATATCGAACACGATATTCTAAATCAAGGTTTCCCAAAGTGGGGCTCCGGGAGTGAGGCTGAGACGTTCCGGAATCCTTTTCTTAAAGAGGACCAAATTCTTTATATGGAAAAATCAAATGGCTGTAGACATTTAATAATGGATCTTTTTTTTTTACTAGAAAGAGAAACGATACATAACTGCAGGTGTAAAGAATTTCAAAATGGTCCATGAAAAATAAAATAAAAAAATATAAATTAACAAAAATGCAACAATTTGCTGATTAATCAAAAACAAACAAAAAATGTTTGTAAACACTAAAATATAGAAAAATCACGAACAGGAACAACTGATAAACAAGTGAAACTAATGTTTTTAATATTTATTTTAGAAATTATCTTGTTAGTGCTCCGTGGCAAAACTTTTATCCGGCTCAGGCGCTCCATGGTGTCCTGAAGCTTGTCGAAACCTGTACTAAATTAATGCTAGAAACATTTTAAGGAGAGAAAGTTCGATCAAAGATAAAAAATTGCGAACATTTCAGCCGCTGATTTTCCCATATTTTACACATGTGTCTAATGTTCTTTGGCATTTCTGTAGCTTCGTAACTCTCGCTTGTATTATTTTTTTCCTTTAGTCCTCACATTTTATCATCGATGTTTCTGACAAAGAGAGAGAGAGAGAGGACTTGCTATTTTTTGGGGCTAGTTCTACTAAATTTTCAATCCTCTCGTATTATTCAACATCATTGAGCTATAGTGAAGAGTGGAAAATGAACATTAATTTCGTTTCCTTTATTCCGTCTTTTAATCCTCATAGTGAATGAGGTATTACTTTGACAAAAGAGGGAAGAATCGCTGTTTTTCTGGATCAAGATCTTTCCATCTAGCACTCATCGTACACTAGTTTTTACATTGAACTATGATACTTTCTGTTATTTCGTCAAGTGGCTTCATGACTTTCTAGAGCGATTTTTCATTTAAAAAGTTTATAAAGTACATCAAACAGAACAAATAATTACACAAATAAATGTATAACAAGAAAATAGACGGTCCACTTATAATTTACAAGAAAGAACATCCACACTGTACAGTTCACAACTAATAAATAAAAGATGAACCAAAAATAAAACTAATTTTCATCAAATTCATTAAAGTTTAATTTTCTACTGACCAGTATAGTTTTAACATTCAGAAACCGTTTCTAAATCTTGTCACTTTCAAATTCGTTCAGTAATTTTCACTTAAGTGAATACGAGTAATTAAAAGTATGGTGGCCGATATATATATATATATATATATATATATATATATATATATATATGTGTGTGTGTGTGTGTGTGTGTGTGTGTGTGTGTGTGTGTGTGTGTGTACTAACAGGGACACCCGACGTTGCACGGGATTGAATGATGATCAACGAATATTTCTCACTCCTATATTTTTATTGTCATCGAAATCCATGAAATCGCCTGGGAGGAAGCTTCACATGCCTCCATGCAGTAACTTAGTCCAAACTATATATTATTCTATATTGCACTCTAGAGAATCTACTGTTTATTTTGTAAAATTATTTTATATAAGCATCTTTCCAGTTAACGAAGAAAAGCATTAAGAAATTTACGTGCGGGGTTTGAACCTACACACCACGTCATGCAATAAATAAATAGATAAATAAAAAATAAATACATGAATGAATAAAAATAAAATATAAACATGTTTATTTTCAAGTCTTATAAAACTCTTTGCAGTTAATGAAAAAAAAATTGCATGCGGAGTTTGAACCTACAGATCACGTCATGCAAAAAGCAAACAAACACACACAAAAAAAACAAAAAACAAAATAAAACAGAAAACAAAAAAAAGAAGAAAAAACACGCTATCACCCTATCCATAGTGGAATTTTCACAGCCCGTTGTTCTATCATGGTTGCTAAGCGACGACATAAAAAATGGCTTTACCGATGATAGATCAATTAAAATAACTGTTTCAATTATCGATTATCGGTAATTATCGGGGGTATTTGGAGAAAAACTAAGATCACTCCCAGAGTTATACTCTAAAGTTCTGTAAATTTAAAAGAAAATCTGTTGAGCCGTTTCGGAGTCTATAAAGAACGAACTAACACAGACAACTTTGCATTTATATAATTATAGCGATATATAAGATAAATAAAATGTATAGTTTTTAATATTTAAATTTCGTTCAGAGAGATATAATTTTTCAAAAACTATATATATATATATATATATATATATATATATATATATATATATATATATATATATATATACTAGCAAAGAGACCCAATGTTGCCAAGAATTGAACGAGAATCAGCGAATGTTCCACACTTCCAATATGTTTATTGTTATCGAAATCGGTAAAATTTCCCAATTTTAATTAAACCCATTGATTGCCTGCTCTAGTCTGGAACCCATCGCGGAGCACCGGGAGGCAACTTCACATGCCTCCTCGCAGTGACATAGTTCACAATAATTGTAGTCAACATTCCGCTTTAGGGGACCTACTGTTGAGTTTATAAAATTATGTTTCGTATTGGCTTTAATTAAAGTTTAAAACAATGGTCAAGTATCATGGTTCAGTTGTGCTAGAAACAAAAATATCCACTTCGAACGCGCCCCTGTTTTATCTAAGAAGCTACTGTTGATTTTGTACGACGGGCCTTTCTGCTTGTTCAGTGATAAAATATTTCAAATGCCCTCGTTATGTTAGGTTGTATGAGGGTGTTAACTTTGGTAAAAATCGTACTGTTTCTTTTTTAATCGGATTTTTTCGATTATAGATATTTATCTATAACAGTCCGATACAAAACCTATCTGCTAACACTCCCAGACACAAAGTGCATCTGTGTGAAATTTAAAAATGAAATCGCCCCTCCCCTCCCACATCAAAGTAGCACTGTGCCTTGCTGGAGTGAAAATGCAATAAAAACACGTTTCTGAACCCATAGAGAAATAACTCACATACACAGTCTTAGAGATAGACACAAAAGAAAATGTTCATAAAGTTTTGAGATGCAAACAAGAACTACTCTTCAGTTAGATGAATATTTTATTTTCTGATTAAATAAAACGAGAGATGATTGCTCATTTTTTATTAAAATTAACTATTATTATAGTAATATCGTGGGATCAACGCTTTATGGAATTGAAGTATATCACAAACTCCTACAAGTGTTTTGGAAACAGATATCGTGACTAGTTATATTCTGAACCTGTAGTAACTAGAGCATATTAAATTTATTTATACAAACATTGATGGCTACATATGTGCATACATGTTTCTGTAATCCCCCGTTACTGAGGAGATTACGTCTTCAGGCCAAGAATTACCCTCGGAAAACTCTAGTAACTAGAGTACATATAAATTATGTTTTATTTTAAAGAAAAGTAGTACAGCAAAAACGTCTGGTGTCTATTTTGGTTTGTAAAGCTTTACTCGTGTATATTTTTTGTTATATAATTTTTATTTATTTATTTCATTTTTGAAGTTCTACTTCGATAAGTTGTTTCGTGTTTTACAAAAAGATTTAACTCACGTTCTACAAGAGTAGAAAATCGATTCTTATTAATAAAATAAATTACCTTACTTGAAAAGCACGAGCTAACTCTGGTAGTTAGTGAAAAAACATGTAGATAGAGAGAGCATCTCTGATTTTAATTGAAAATATAAAATATCTAATATGCAAGTGTACGGTTGAAATATAAACATATAAAAGTACGTGTCGTTTAAATCGTATTTCCGGTGTATGTGAGTTTAGTGGAAGAAACTATCAGGTTGACGAGAAAGTTCTTGCGGTTTTAACTTTAAATTCACATAAACATATCTCGAATAAAGATTTATTGATCATCATAAGCATCATAAGAATCAACACAATTTTGCCAACGCTAAACAAATGTACTTATGCCAGTAGCGTAAAAATCTTGCGTTCTGGTGGCGATAAAATCGCTGACGGCGTTTTTGATATCGCTTATGTTTTGGAAGCATTTCTCACGCAGAAAGTTGTCAAGATGTTTGTAAAAGTGGTAATCGGTAGGTTAGATGTTTGAAGAGTATCGCAAATGAGGCAGAGTTTTATAGCCTAATTCGTTCAACTTCTGCAGGGTTTGTTGAGCAACGCCGTGGAGGTGAATTGGGCCTTTTCTGTTGAGTACTGCTGAGTGTTGTTGTCAAAGTTTCTGGTACATTTCATTCATTTGTTGAAAGCACTTCTCCGTCGTAATGGTTTCGCCTGCATTCAAAAACTAATAGATGAGACCGGTCGCAGACCACCAAACAATCAGCATGACTATTTTTAGTGCAAATCTGACTTCGGGAAGTGTCGATGAAGTGCTTCCTCGGCGTCTAACCACTGAACTGAACGTCGCCGGTTGTCGTAAAGAGCCCACTTTTCATCGCAAGTCACAACACGGTTGAGAAATGAATTATTCTTTTTGCGTAGGAAAAGGGAAGATGACACTTCATGACTGAATTTCTTTTGATTTTCATTCAATTTGTGAGGTACTCATCAAGTTTTTTTTTTGTCTTTTCTGACTCTTCTCTCAGATGTTGGAAATCGTCGTACAAGTTACTTATAATTCAGAAACAAATTCTCGAACAGTTGGTCGTGGATTGGCTTCGACTAAGCCTCTTAATTGATCGTATCAACATCCGATGACCGACCACTACACTCATCTACAAGACCCAATCATTTCTTAAACCACCATTATGTTTTGCGTCCAGTAGTGGTTTCTGGGTTAAATGCTTCATTGATAACGCTGGCTGTTTCAGCAGCTTTTCAGCTGAGTTTGAATTGAAATAAGAAAATTGTGCCAATTTTTTCCATCCTGTATTCAATGTTTTGAAAAGAAGATAATTATTTTCAAACGATTGTAATTGAAACGATTAGATAAAACGGGAAAAACTCTCTTTAAAATGATGTATGAAGTAATGGGATTATAACGAAAACTTATTTGAAAATACATCATTTGAAATCAAAATGAAAAATTCCGCAAGAACTTTCTTTCTCAAGCTAATATTAGAATAAAAAAATACCAATTCTTCCGACGTGCAGCATTTATTACAATCTTCAAAGTATATCAAGTAGAACAAAATAGAAAATCAATAAATTCAAAACGCGTTCTAATAATTTGCTTAAATTGCTGACGAAGCAGACTTTTCCTTTTAGCTTTCTGATAAAAAAAAAGCTAAACCCGCTAACACTACAGGTGCAAATCTCACTTTACATCTTAAACAGCGTGAATCACAGGAAACGGATGTTTTTTTTAGAACGCTCTTTGCTAAGGGATAGAGAGTGAAGACGATAGTCTTTACACCTGATTCCAACGTATTGGTTCGCTTACAAAGTTACACTGCCAAACTAGCCTGTACTTCTTTAATCGAATTTAATCGATTATTGATTATATATTATCGATTATATATATTACCGATTAGTTATATATTATCGATTATATATATTATCGATTATATATTATCGATTATATATATATTTTCGATTATATATATTATCAATTTTACATATATTATCGATTATATATATATTATCGATTATATATATTATATATTATCGATTATATATATTATCGGTTATATATATATTATCGATTATATATATTATCGATTATACATATATTATCGATTATATATATTATCGATTATATATATTATGGATTATATATATATATATATATCGAAGATATTTCGCTGAGGGTACATAATATACATTTGTAAGAAATAAAAAAAAAATAAGTCTAGTCATTTAGTAGTTCGTAGGAAACTCTCTCTCTCTCTTTCTCTCTTTCATACATGCACAGACAAACTCCTTTTATATAAATACCCTTTAGATAAATAGATTCAATTAATATTAGAAACGGGGCCTCTTACATAAGTTTATGTCATTTTACTCATATAGTCGCTAATGGTCGTAATAATATCATCTTGAACTGTCATCTAAGCTTCCGGCTCTGTCCTATCGACCAAATGTTGCATCCCTCTGCCTGTTCTACAAGTATTTTAATGGTAAATGCTCCGACGAACTGCAAGTACTTGTACTCCCTCGACGTAAATACCCCTGACAAACCCGACAAGCAGCTAAATCCCACCCCTACATTCCTGAATGTAAGAGAGCTTTCTACTCCAGTAGTTTATTTCCCAGAACTGCTAAACTTTGGAATTCCCTTTTGGCTCCCTGCTTCCCCATTAGCACTGACATGCAGAAGTTCAAGTGTAACGTAAACCGACATCTTGCTGCCCAACTCCCTACATAGTACCTCTATAGCTTATGTTCCTGATAGTAGCCCCCTACATCAAAGTGGCAATTTCTCTGGTTTGGGGTGAAAATGTAATAAAAAAATAACTGTAATAATATATATCATATTATAATTTATATTTATATACATTATTATTATATTTATATATAGAATAAATACAGAGTGAATCATGGGAAACTGATGTTTTTAGAACGCTCTTTGCTCTCTTTGAGTAAGAAATAGAGAGTTAGAAAGGTAGTCTTTAAACCTGCTTAAGATGCCGTTTAATTTCTTGTCATTTGATTATCTTTTACAATAAATTTTGTTTTAGTTAATTTATTGATTTTGGATTGCTTTTCCTTAAAAAACATTTGTTTCCCGTGATTCACCCTGCATAAAATAAAGACTAGATAACTTAAAATACAGTAGCGTAGTATTTTTAAGCAACTATCCTAATGCAGAATCAAGTTAAATATTGTAGGAGACTCGTTGGTTACAAAATATAATAAAAAAAGCAATTTTATTTTAGAACTAGCATTTAAACCCGGCTTTGCTCGGACCCTATGTATTGTTCATAACTTGCTCTACGTGTGAATACACTTTATGTGAAATTTCAAATGCTTAGACCAAAATTTGTCTGAGTAATTTCGTAGAGACCACAGAGGTCAATTTTGACTCCTTGACATTTCTTTTTTTGGGGCTCAAATAAAATTATAAAGTTGAATCCATGTCCAAGTAACCTACATTTAAAATTTCAAGTGTTTAGACCCAGAGTTTGGTAGAGATTTCAAAAGTAAGATCGTTGAACTTTGACCCCTTGACAACCAAATTTCTGGCCGAAAACCGATTAAAAAGATTTTCCCAAATCTCAATTCTCCTTATGTCAAATCTCGAGTCTTTAGGTGAAAATTGACAGAGTTATTTGGTAGGGAAATGTATGTACGCACACACACACACACACACACACACACACACACACACACACACACACACACACTTTCACTTTTTTATATTAAGCAGTGCATCATTATTTTGGTTGCAGGCAGTAATTTATCAATGAAAAAAATTAAAAAAAAACAAGACAAATATGCGTGCTTGATAGTCGAGACGTACAGAAAATTGTTGTCGTTTAATGCTTTTGTTTTTGCGTATCAAGATTGTAATTTTGTAGAATCATTTTAATTTTAGTCTTCAGATTTTCTTAACGTATCTCTAATAGACGAGTATACGAAAATCTCATTTATAAACGAAAAGAAAGAAACAAACAAACAAAAAAAAGCGCGCGAAATATCATTCAAGTAGATAGAAAAAAAATACAAATTCAATTTTAAATACAAAAGAAAAAGAAGTGAAACGCAAATCTTGCCCGAAGGAAGTTTTCCGATTGCAGGGGAAAAAATTCTAAACAGATAAAACATTACACGAAGGAGAAATGCCGCGAACGCAGAAACATTGGAAAGCAAGAAGAAATAAAAAAAAAAAATAACAAGATTTCCGAACAAAATAACAGGACGAAAATTCCTCAAGTATATACTAAGAACGTTCCCCATTTATCCCTACTATTTTTTTTTTCGTTTATTTTCTTCGCGGAAATTTGCACGCAACTCAACAACGATTGGCTCGAAGGTAAATCGATATTGCTTATTCAAACAAGGAAAGGCATTGAAAATTAGTTTCAAATATATTTCAGCCTAATATAAGTAAAGTCACCTTCAGTAAATGAAGTCAGTAAAAGCAATGCATTGTTGCGTTCGGTTGCTTTGATCAGGTTCACCGCCATGAAAAGGTCTTGTTGTATTGTTAATGTAAGGTATCTCGTCTTAATAGATATTAACTTAACAGAAAAGAGTATTCCTTATCGAAGTGACATAATGTGATAATTACAAGCAGGGGTGTAGCTTCGATGTTCCGGGTTCGAGTTTTTTCGGAGTTACTACATTATTCCTATAAATACCTTTCGGAATACATGTATCCTTTCTACAGTTATAGACGAAAAGTGTTCAATCGATGCATAAAGAAGAACTGCTCTGAACACCTTGCAAAACCTCGTTAGTCTGGCAAGTATGTAAATATACTGTAGATCGGTCTTACTTAAGCTCAATTAGTTCCTGTGGATCCTGAGTAAGTTGTGCTACTCTGGACTAAATAGAGAAATTGTTAACCACCTATGTTTTCCACAATCTTCTATAATATAAATCTCACCTGTCTGTTTAAATGTATGTATGTATGTCTGCCTAAAACGTTTGACAGAGTCAACGGATTTTCACGAGATCGATATCGTTTTGAAACTCGAATTTCCCGGACGACAAATATCGAAAAATTGGCTAAAAACATTAATTCCTACATACTCAACTGGACACTTTTCTACAAGGATGAGTCGCTTTTTTCGCCGATATTTTCGAAAGTCATCCTCTCTTTTCGATTGACTAGCCTTAATTTAAATATTCGTCATTTTCGGTTTGGCGATGGGAGCAATTGTAAAGACGCCATGTTTTTTTTTCTCACTTTCCTTTTCTTCGTCGTGGTACGGGTTCGAGTCTGTCTGCCTACAACCACTTGTTAATTTTTTTTGTTCAACACACCTCCAAACATCTGGGCAACGCCGTCAACCAGGCTGGGACAAATATACAGCTGATTTACTGACTGTACTTTCACATAGGATCAGTGCCTCTATCGACGTAGATATATCTCTATAGCAATAACTCTCGACATATCAATAGCATTTGACAGCGTTTGGCATAAAGGTCTATTTCACAATATGCACACACACACATACACACACACACACACACACACATATATATATGTTATGAAATATCTATGGCAATTGAATTACACAGCGTTTTCCACATTGCATCCTTATTGTTATGCCAAAATGCAAGAAAATCTTGTCACCATTTCTTTTTATATATCAAAGTTGTCTTTAGTTTAGCTAGCAAAACAACCAAATTCATCGTCATTCCCGCAAACAGGTTAATGTTTTCAATTAATCAATGTAATGGCTTCTTTAAAATATAGATTCGTCTAAAGTTTACTTCCTCCGTTTTTCTTCTGGTTTGATTCGCCCCTTTTTTTTTGCGAATGAGTCGAATAATAGTTGCCCTTGTCTTCACAAGTACATCCTTACAATACTTTTTATTATTTCTATTTTAGGTGTTAGATGAGTTTAATTTCTGTTTATTCAATTATTTTTTTTCCTTTTTTCCCATCATGTATTGTTACCTGAACATAAAGTTTACTGTATATATACAGAGATTTGTTAGTTCACTTCTACAGTTTAATAGGTTTTAAAGTGTATATGTAAATTTTTCGCTTACGTATTTTGCTTGAAAAATTGTTCGAAAAGATACACGATTTTATCAAATTATATTTTATTATTACCTGCACCTATACAAAAGAGACTGGCGTAAGTTTCTCTTATCGAAAGACAGTCTGAAAGGATGGGCAAGCCAATCAAGTTTTTCCCCATTCATATTTCGACTGGTAGAGCACGGAGAGAACTGGAATCCTGATGATGATTATTGCTACTCACATTCAAGAGTAAGCCATCAACCAATGGCAAACGGCTGGTAAAATAAAGCGAATGGACCGATTACGGTACAATGCTGTAAACATACGCATGCCAAAAGCAGATATAAAGTGATAGATGATTAGTTATAGGAAGAGAATGACGCAAACTATGTATGGCTAGATTCAGACCCCCCAAGAATTATTCTTTTTGATTGAAAAAGTAGCACCTTATGTAATAGTAAAAGTCACGCTGTAATCAGCCTTTGTGAGAGATATAATCTTCCTAGAAGGGCTCCAGAAACAATCCCTATAAATAGAACCAGCCCTAGATAATCTTCAGTGGGGGTCTTATCTGGACGGCTGAACAATGACCGCCAACAAAAGGCCAGAGTCAGTGAAGAAACCCCGGATAGAAAAAGGGAAGAATGAGCAAGACTGAGAGGGAGTGGGGTGCTGAGATTGAACGTTGGATGGACAGTATGCAGTTGGTTTTGCTGAGCGTTACCGGGTGTCGCTGAGTTAGTGTGATACCCCAGTTACGGTGGGTCCCTTGATGGCTCTTGGATAAAGGACACTATAATGGTCTTATATGATCTGCAAGCCTGACATTTAACCTTGGTGAAGCAGTTGCCAAAATAACAAACATTATTATTGTTTGTGAATTGGCCCGGCGACACATAAACACGGCACGCGCATTGAATGCTCACAATTTCTCTAAGCACTCCAAGTGATTGAATACTACTACTACTACTACTACTACTACTACTACTACTACTACTCTCCATTCACCGCCCATTTTATCAATATATATATATATATATATATATATTATATAGCAATTTATAAAATATATATGGCGATTAAGCTACACTGAATATTCGGCGTTTCATCCACTCTAGGACTCCTCAGGCTTATGCGCGAATTCTGTGGTTGTTTATCGTTTTTATATGCTCCTCTTCTATTGAGATTTTAGTTAGCCAATCAGCTTTCTAGTATCTACCGCGCCCTTCCTATCAGCCAATGAGCATGCATTTATCGGACAAAGGCCTATTTGGCCTCTTCTTGACACATACAAAGGAACAGGGCGCGGTAGATACTAAAAAGCTGATTGGCTAACTAAAATCTCAATAGAAGAGGAGCATGGCAAGACCGAGGCACAAACCGGACCTATGCTGGATGAGTGCGAACAGAACTGGGACCTTGGGGAGGCTTACTGCCACTCATATTCCAGTGAAGAACAATGGCCGCTATTAACGAGAAATCAATGGTAAACGGTTGTTGCGATAAGGTAAATTAATTTGCAAATGGTATCGAAAAAGGCGAAGAGTACTGGAAATCTAGGAAGACTTGTTGTCACTAAGACTCCATGGAACATCATCAGTTGTTCTCAAAGAGGATTCTTATATAATAGTCTGTGTAAAAACTCCGAGTGAGTGAGTAAGTGAATAATAATAATAATAATAATAATAATAATAATAATAATAATAAAGCGTTACAGGGAATGAAGAACATTGAAGCTGCAGATCTACATGTTCTACCCCCCCATCATGCATCTCTCTATTGTTTCCCCACCGTCCCCCCCAAAAAAAAAAGTGATAACAAAGAGCCGAGAAGGGTCAAGGAGGATAGAAAAACCGAGGAGGGAGCACTGGCCAGACCTCCGCTGGACAAGTGCGAAGAGAACTGGGATCTTGGGGAGGCTTAGTGCCACTCAAATTCCAGTATAAACCAATGGCCACTGCCAGCGAGAAAACAATGGTAAGGGGCTGTTGCGATGACGCAAATTTATTTGCAAATGCTATCGAAGGAGGAGGAGAGAGCTGGACGTCTGGGGAGACTTTTGTCACTCAGTTTCCAGAGAACACCACAGTTCTCCAATAAGATCGTTTGCTGACTTGTGTGAAAGCTCCAGGTGAGCCAATAATAATAATTTATTTATTATTTATTTATTTATTATTATTATTATTATTATTATTGTTGTTGTTGTTGTTGTTGTTGTTGTTGGTGGTGGTGGTGGTGGTGGTGTTCTTATCATCATGATTTATTTTTATTTTTTTAAAAACAATTATTAAATAGACTAGAATTAATAGCCGGAGGAATAAGAGAGGCCTTAATTGACGTATATAACAATGATAATGAGACTCACTAATACAAACCTGATATTCAATGGACGATACACATTCCCTAACAAAATAAATTAACAAATGGAAATAATTAAGTTCAAATAATTCAACGGAAGTACTTCGCCATGAACAATTCAAGATGAAATTTCTTCTGGCTATATTGGTTTCATACCACGTTAATTAAGCTAACAAAGTCAAGGAAAATTATATTTTTAGGTGAAAACCCGCTATAAAGAATTTACAAAACATAAATGAGTTATCGGTTCGACGCCCAGACCGCAAACTGAAGTGTTGGGTCAATTTTCTCGCCTGATGTCACCCTTCGAGAAGGTAGGAGTGGAAAAGAAAAGGGGCCAATGTGTGAGTCATATTTTAAACAGTACAATTTCTGAAAAACGTTAAACGCTATTTTTATGGGTAAATATTTCCGTTGGTTTCTTTTGTTCGCAAGTCTTATTTCGGAAATATAAACGCTTATACGAAAATAGGATTCAAACGTTATAAATGTTTCCGCGAATTTTACAACGAATAACTTTAGCCGAGAGGAGATTTATGTATTTCCACACGGGTCGGTTTTACGTTTATTTTATTAATTTGTTGCTATTCGACTGTTCAGGGGGAAAAATCGATGCTAACACTTGAAAATCGACAACGATTCTGACCTTATCTGACTAAAATAGATAGATTCAAGCCGGTAATTTTGCTCTGGCCATTTCGCGAGTAACAAATCAATAGAACTTTCAACATGGCTCCGATTATTTTAGTTGCCTCCTCTTAAAAATAACGGAGATCTTGAGTTTGCCTTAAACATACGCTTTACAACTTGAAAAGAAGGATTATAAATTGTCTTTGCTTATGTTAGCGAGATTCACATAACAAGGAATATTGTCCCTGAGTCATAAATGACTACTGAGAATCAGGATCAATTTATTTTTTTTTTACATTATACAGGAAGTGCTTATCAAGGCCAAGAGGCCACTCAAGGATATAGGCCAATGCGTATCATAATGGAAGTTCGATAATTTAATTCATTTTATGCTTGACTATAGGGGCACTAGAGTAGAGAGTTGTGGAGCGAGATGTTTGTTCACTTTACATTTAATTTACTGCATAGTGGACAGCCATAGAAACAGGAAGTGAGTAGGGAATTTAAAACTTTAATTAATTAAAGAAAAAGTAAATGTTATAATACATTTATTTTGTTATGCTATCAATGGAAGATATTATACTGACCTCTCTCTCGAAAAAAAAATATTGCCCCCCCCCGGATCGTTTCATAACAACAGATTTGATACTATACTACCCCCCTGTATTGAGCATCAGATTTTCTATACAAACGATTGTAGATGCAGAATCGTATCTATGATTTTATTAGTTTAGCCTTTTCTTCTTCTCAGCAACTTTTCTTATAGACGTGATGTTGCTGGTCTCAGTCGTTTCTATAAACACCATAATAACATACGTTCTTCTCCTTTATTCTTTGCTTCTTTTGTCCCAGCTGGTTTGACTTGTTGTTTTAGTGGTCTCCATCAGTTCGCTGTTTCCATAACACAGCTTCATGTTCTAGAACTGTAGACTTGTGGAACTCTTTTCCTGCTCACTGTGTTCCTTATCCCCTTAGCCTTGATAATTTTAAGACTGTCCAGTGAGCATCCTGTTCGGCACAATATATCGAACCCAGAGACCTTTTTTCCTTTTCTTCATAATGTTTTTTTTTATTTTGTTACGTGAGGGCATCTACGTGGTTACAACTTGATTCTAACAACATATATATATATATATATATATATATATATATATATATATATATATGCTAGCAGATCGTCTGGCATTGCCCAGTCGTAAAATACGCTTACATATGATATTTTGATTAATGCAGATTTCGTATTTATTATTATATTATATTGGACCTAATCTTTAGTAATGAGTTAAAAAAAATGGCTCGTGCGTCACCATCGAGAATCCAAACCAAAACGTTTAGTTTACGATTTATTTTTCCTTTTACGTTAGTGCCTGTGCTATGAAGACATGTTTGCTGCAAAGCTAAAAATTAAGCATTAACCAATAGCCACTACATTACGCATGCATATTCGTAACGCAGTCGTTCGATCTTCACCTGGGAAATTTGATGTTTTATAAATTTACACACTTCTGTATCGATTTTCTTGGGCTAAAACCTAAATATAGTTCTGCATGGGTTCAAATACCCTGTATATTAGGTTTCATGTCTGTAGACCAAAAACTGACAGAGGAGTTTGGTAGGCAAAACGTTCTAAACAAGTATATATACGCATATATATATATTTGTTTACTATAATCTTTTTTCGCAAACATTACGCAAGTATTTGAAAATCACCATTTCGCAGGTACATGATATAAAAAACCTAGACACCTCAAAAGCATGTGGACCTGATCTCATCCAGGCTGTCCTATTAAAATAATGCTCCGCTGAGCTTGCTCCAGTTCTCTCCAAACTTTACAACAAATGCCTTAACGAATCTTGCTTTCCTGACTGTTGGAAAACTGCTTCTGTGGTACCAGTTTTCAAGAATTCTGGCGAAAGAACTGACCCATTAAATTATCACCCCATTATCCTCCTCCTCCTTTTCGCACAAAATATTTGAGTCTTTAATTAATAAAGTCACTTTACAGCTGCTAAACTCCTGACCGACAAAAAACATGGATTTAGGCAATGCCTTTCCACAGAAAATATCCTAACTGTAATCTCTGAACGTATATACCGTTCATTGGACAAAACATGGGAGGGTAGAGCGGTAGCCCTCGATATATCTAAGGGGTTTGACAGGGTATGGCAAGATGGTTTTCTAAGAAAAATTACATCATATGGTATCACTGGAAGAATACATAATATAATTTAATCCTTCTTAAGTAAGAGAAAATCCAGGTTATCCTCGACGGTCGTACATCTAAACAATATGATATAAATGCGGGAGTACCACAAGGGTCTATCCTTGGACCTTTATTGTTCTTGATATTCATAATTGACCTCCCTAGTAAAATTGTTTATGCGATGGGTATATTTGCTGATGACACCACTCTCTATAACAGGCACGAGGGGAAAACAAATGAACACATATCTAAAGAAATGGCAGAAACACTAGAGGATGCCCTCCAATCTGTAGTGGAATGGAGACAAAAACGGATAGTCACATTCAATGCTGCCAAGACTAAGCTTGTTTCCTTCAATAATTACAAGAAACCTTCTCTACCACCAATAGCAATGGCCAAGAACACATTACCCAGAAGTACTTCCTTTAAACTCCTCGGCCTAACGTTTACAGGGAACATGAACTGGAATAGATACATTGAGAGCATTGCCAAGGCTGCTACGAACAAGGTGGACTCTCTCTACCGTGCTAGAAAACTACTTACGCCTGAACGTATCCTGTAACTCTATAAGGCCACCACTCGCCCATACTGTTTTCACATTTGGGCTACTTGTCTCTCACTCCTGGCCAGGGTTCAAAAGAGAGTCGCCAACCTGATAGGTCCTGAACTGTCATCTAGGCTTCCGCCTTTGTTCCATCGACGAAATGTTGCATCCCTCTACCTGTTCTATAAGTACGTAAATGATGAATGCTCGGACGAACTACAAGCACTTGTATCCCCTCAACGTAAACACCCCCGACAAACCCGATAAGCAGCTAAATCCCACCCCTTCACTGTAAAGATCCCTAGGTGTAAGAAAGCCTTATGCTCCAATAATTTCCTCCCCAGAACTGCTAGACTTTGGAACTCCCTTCCGGGATTCTGCATTTCCAACTGTACTGACATGCAGAAGTTCAAATGTAATGTGAACAGACATCTTGCTACTCATCTCCCTTCATAATACCCCTGCAACATGTCCCCGATAGTAGCCTCTACTTCAAAGTAGCACTGTAACTTGTTTGGGATGAAAGTTGAATTAAAAAATATATATATATCATGTAGAATATCTGCATGAATATAATTACAAGTAATAGTTAACTAAAGATGATACTCCAATGAGAAAACCGAAAAAAAAAACTAATAGGGAATTTATTAAAGTGAATGTTAAAAGAATATGCAAATTAGGTAGATCTTTTGTAGATAAATGTCATTCCATGATTCGTATATAACAAAGTTGTATTTTTTTAAAAATAAATAGAAAACAGGGGGTTTTAATATGAATACCAATACACAAAAAAACACATTTATAGGAGTATAGATAAATAATAACAAATTATATAGCCCACTCTATTGTGATTCACTCAACAAGGTTGTGAGGGCAGATTTTAGTCGTTTAACGCTATTCGAACGGTTGCATTAGTCTTTATCGTTTGCATATTTACACCTTTAAAGTTTGTTCGATGTAGAAGATCAGTGTTTGAATTATTGTCTCTTTATCTCCAAATACGACACAGGATAGAAAACTCCATTACCTTTTAAAAATGCAATTTAATTTTCATACTAAGATACAGCTTTTCTCAATCTTAAAAAGATGAATGGCAGTGTATGAACAAGTACTATACTTTGCTCCTATCGAAAAGATCAAGTATCTTTCTGACTATTTATAATTCCAAACACACTTCTATCCTTGAACGTAATGAAAAAATTATTGTAATTATGGATACTCCGGCACAAGTATATACATTTTTGCAGAAAATGGCCAGCCACACTGTCTAGGTTTCGAGGCAGGGGAACGAAACGATGCGTATCGATTTGCTGATTGCGTGTCTTTCTAATTTGAAAGATCGAACAAAGAGAAGCAAATCGAATTTAATCGGTTGATACTGTGAGATTTATTTTGAAGGCTCGTGCTTTCCTTTCATTTCGCCCTGTTCTGAAATAATTGTTGCAGGATAATTGTTCCGAAATGGTCGAAAAAAGGACGGCGTTTCACTTCTGAAAGACATCCATCAGGAAACCACTGATGATGTGGAAAGCCGTTGGATTTAGTCACACGACACCAAGTCCACACGTCAAAATTATACTCGTCATTCCATACATTCATTTAGATCCTTTCTTAATGCGGATAAATTGCAAATACAGTCGTAAATAACACATGGAACTGGCTTACCAGAATCCCGTCGAGGCTACGTCATTAATTTCATTAGGAGAAAATTATATGATAGACTCTCAAGTTTTGATATAGAGGAATTAATAAAGACGAAAAAAAAACGAACATAATTTCTACTATAGCATGAAAAGAAAATTAGTCTGTAGGCATGTGTATATGTTCGTTCCATATAGACTCGAAAACGGCTGGGCTGATTTTTATGAAATTTCACACTTAGGTACATTATGTTCCTGACAGTGTTGTATCGGAATATCTCTGTTATATATCGATATTCGATAATCGAAATAGTCCAGTAAAAGAAGAAACAGACGATATTGACTAAAGGTAAGACCTTATACAGCCGAATATCATAAGTGCATTTAAAAAATTTTATTACCACACAAGGTGAAATAACCAACATATAAAATCAACATGACAGGGGAACGTCCGCAATACATGTTTATGCTCAAAGTACAGTTGTACTATGATACTTGGCGTTTTCAATTTAATCTTTAATTCAAGCCAGTATTACCGCACAAGTAGTAAGAGGAGGCATAGGAAATCAACGGTAGATTCTTTGATATAATCAGGGCGCGTTAAATGAACGTTTCTGTTTACAGCACAACAAAAGCATGATACTTGACATTTGCATTTTAAACTTTAATTCAAGCCATTAAAAAATAACAAAATAATTTTATAAAGTTAACAGTAGGTTCTCTACATTGCAATGGACACAACAATGTATTGTGGACTAAGTAACTGCGGGAAGGAATGTGAATCTTGCTTCCACCGCGATGGATCCCCAATAAAGCAGGCAATCGATCGATTTGATTGAAAAGTGGTGATTCATTTTCATGTTCCGTTCTATCTCCTCTGGGATCCTCCGACCACTCCATTGTATCAGTTAAGATAAAAATGAAATGTAATAAGTATTCAGACGTACCTCTCCGCCGTACTGCATATCGATACTCTATGGCTGACTGGGATAGCTTCCGTACATTCATATCTGATCTACCTCTGTATTCCATGTTTAAAAAGGATGTGTCCTCTATAGTATCAGACCTGACCGAATGGTTAATTGTAGGCATAGACCGATTCATACCATCAAAAAAGTTCCAAGAAAAACCTAACAGCCATCCATGGTTCTTCCCAGAATGTGCTGCTGCCATCACGCACAGAAATCACTTTTTCCATAGCTACCAACGTAATAGATGTACTGAGACTAAAGCTGCTTTCAGGACTGCCAGCAAACACTGTAAAAGAGAAATAAAAAATGCAAGAGAGCTATATGCTCAGTCCGTTAAAACCAAAGTACTTGAGCAGCGGCTTGGTTCCAACCAGTTTTGGCAAATAACAAACAGGATCCTGAACAGAAGCTTGCGTTCTATTCCAACCATCATCAATGGACATGAGGTCATCTCGTCACCATCAGACAAGACCAAACTATTTACCAAGAACTTTGCAGCAAATTCTACTCTATGCGACGTAGGTCATCAACTCCCCATATTTCCTCCTATCAACAACACGCTATGCAACATACAAATATCTGTGAGTGAGGTCGCCAATCTAATCAAGAACCTTGATTCCAGTAAAGCAATTGGTCCTGACGGCATTCCAATTAAAGTGTTGAAAAACTTTAACCAGAACTTGCCCCCATACTTACAAGGAGAAGTGCTTTCCAACACTCTGGAAAATTATGCCCTGTATTTAAGAACTCAGGTGATAAGTCATCTCCCTTTCAGTACAGACCAATAAGTCTCCTGTGCGTCATGGGTAAGCTGCTGGAATCCATATTAAATAGAGAAGTAGTCAACCACCTCAGCAGAAATAACTTTCTTAGTGACATGCAATATGGTTTCCGCTCTGCTAGATCTACAGCAGATGTGCTAACGGTTATATCTCATAGGATTAGTGAATCTCCCGACACCGGCTTCTTTTCTAGGGCAATTGCTCTTGACATATAAAATGCTTTCGATAAGGTATTGCATAAGGGCCTACTTCACAAGATTTCCAGCTACAGTATAACTTGAAATATTTTCTCAATTATTAATCCATTTCTCTCTGAAAGATTCATAAGAGTAGTGGTTCATGGACAGAAATCAGAGGCCCACAGTATTTATGCTGGAGTCCCTCAGGGGTCCATCCTGGCCCAACTCTCTTCCTGATCTATATTAATGATCTCCTAAAACACATACTTAAATCATTCGTTGACATCTATGCTGATGACGCGACCATCTATGGCAATACATCAGAGGCCGTAAATGACAAAGCTCTCTCTAATTCTCTCTCCTCTGATCTTGAGCGCGTGGTACACTGGGGAAGATGTGGCTGGTTACTTTTAATGCATCTAAAACCAAGCACCTATCTTTACATCATCAACGCTCTGATCCCAATCTGGCATCAATTGAAATGGGTGGCTCTCGTCTTGGGGAAGCCTCATGTTTTGACAAGCTTCTGGGTTTGCCCTTTACTCCTGATCTGAAATGGAAAACGTATATCAAGTCTGTTGCCAATGTCGCTGGGAACATGGTGGGATCCTTCTACCACTCCAGAAGATACCTCACTACTGATGCAATTCTGTATCTGTATAAAAGCCAAGTACATACAAGGATGGAGTACTGCTGCCACATCTGGACAGGAGCTGCTAAAAACAGCCTATCCTTCCTTGACAGAGTACAAAATAGACTTAGTGGGGGATGCCTTTTTCTCTTCCCTGGAACCTTTCTTCCACAGAAGAGACGTTGCGTGCTTGTCTTTATTTTATCGTCATTTTCACGGCAAGTGCTCGTCTGAGCTCCAATCTCTGGTCCCCCCTTGCCAATGTCTCCTTTGAAACCACTGTCATTAATTTTTCCCACTCTTTATTTGTGCCTAAATTCAAAGCGTAGATTCCATGAGCAAAGCTTCTTTCTTAGAAGTGCTCGACTATGAAACTCTTTTCTTTTTGCCTGTTTCCCACCTGACTACAACTTGGATGTCTTCAAGTCCAACATAAACAAATTCTCCCTTAAGGAAGACACTTTATCAAATCTCGAATACTAACGATTACTACGATAGTATCCCATTGATTACTGTATACGCAATAACTCTTATCTTCGAGTGGCTTCCGGGCCTTGATAAGTGGTGACCGATATGTAAAAAAAAATGATTTAATCGATTTCGATGACAATGACCAAAATGGGAATGTGAAACATTTATTGATCATCATTCAATCTCGGGCAACGTCGAGTCTCTGAACAATAATTACTGACATATAGAGAGAGCGGGGCGGGTTTTACATGAGGTATGGCATACTGAAAACAAATTTCCGCGTAAAGGATCTGTCATATATTTTTTGTTCTATTAATTGATCGGTCCTGGAGATGATCTTAAACTATATCCAGTGGTGAGGCCCCAGCTTGCGGGCTTTGGGGAGTGTGGAGCCACCCTTTAATTGACATTGCTTCCAGGTCCACTCTGACCCGGAGTGGTAGTACCTGTTAGGGTCCCAACTATGGGTTAAATAGAAACCGACTTGAAAACAATAAATATATTCTATTAAAAATGTTTTCTTCAAAATCTTTGGATTCGGCATTGAATAACCTGAAAAGGGTTGATATGCCGTAAAACAAAAACAACCAACCAACTAATTGGTCATATATTTTTTATAGAAAATTCGAGAGTATCAACATGAACTTTTCGATGAAAAAGTAACGGAATTTATATTTGACTGTTGATTGAGAAACTGATAATACAACAAGAAATGTTACAATGAATTTTTTTTTTTTACCTAAGAATAACACTGGGCCATAAGTTATTTTTTTACTTTTTGAATGTTGTCTAAATTTCTACAACTGATTTTGCGTATTTTTGCACCGCTGAATAAAGAAATGAAATCAGTTTTATCCATCAGGTCTGGTTCCTGTGCTAAGTTGATTTAGAAAAAAAAAATTAGATTTAATGATAAATGATAAAACTGATTACACTTATCATCTAAATATGTTTATAAGAGAAAACGGTACTTGTACAGTTTAATCAAGACATTAAAAAATGAAAATATCGAAAGAGGTTATATTGTACGTATCCGTTTTGGACTGAAGATCGAAAAAATTTGACTTAATTTGATCGAGTAATTTTTGTTTGTAGTTTAGAAACGCTATGGGGAGATAACTCCATGTATAGCGCCGGCACTCCCTCCCATCTTTAATAGCTAGCTTTACTTCCTAAAAATCGAGCCTTTCGCTCGGTATCATAACAAATTGTTTTTTCGCTGTAAAACAAAAACTACTTGATGCATACAATTTAAACTTTTTCGATATTTTCATTTTTTTAATGTCTTGATTAAACTGTACAAGTACCGAGAAAACATATTTTGCCAACATCATATATTGATTACCCAATAGAAACGTGTAAGATCACGTAAATTACGTGTTGTTTCATCATTGTTAAAAAAAAATTAGGATTAAACCTCCGTTTCTTCGAAATCCGGGAAAACTCAGCGACATGTAGATGCCAACAGTAGTCAACAATCATAACTGCGTCCCAGCGACCCTGATACGTGGACTATATCTCTTTCATGTCCTGGTGGTATCTTTCCTCTTGATTGCCACTCATTGGACCCAGGTCCTCTGCAAACCGGTCCATCTCTGACAGTAGGTAGTGCACTTTGACACTCATGTTGCAGCTCATGTTTCTGAAAGCACATAACACGTTGTTTACAAGTTCTACGTAGTTTCTGGCCTCATTATTTCCGAAAAAGTTCTTCATAACTAGAACAAATGTCTTCTATACTTTCAGTTCCACTTCGTTCATTTAGTTTCTGGATTCTGGATCTCTGTCGAACTGAAGCTCGTCAAAAGTGCCAGCTTTCAACTTCTCTATTGTAAATCCTGGAAAAGCCTGACACAATTAAATGAATCACTCACCATTCTTGTCCATAGTCTTTGTGATTTGCTTGATTAAGCAGAGTTTGATGTGCAGCTCCGAGAAGAGTATTCTGTCCTTGTCTACCAGAGTCGTTGATGACATTCCTTTCTTTGCAAAGCATTTATTCATCCCGCACAGTTCACTCATTCTCCGGGTATACGTAGCATTAATTGATGGAAAATTTCGCGGTTTTATACCTTTAAACCGATCTTTTTCGACATAATAATCCAGAATTATCAAGCCTGAATACTTCTTGTAATTAAAATAATCATTTCTAATCACAAAATTTTACCCCCACTAACTTCGTCTAAAAACGACATATATGCACACATGTTCACAAAACGTAAAAAACAACAACATAGGCCATAGCTCTATAACTTGATCTAATGGTGCAAACCCAATGTAAATTTTAGATTCAACGCATCAGATTCGTTCTACATCAGCTGACAAAACGCACACAACCAATTTATTGTTGACAATATACTCCAGGAACAATGCATTCTAAAAGCAATACATTATGTTTTTTTTTACATGGAGTTCACCACTTATCAAGGCCCATTGGCCACTCGGGGATAAGGGGTATTGTGTGTACAGTAATCAATGGGATAGTGTAGCAATAGTATTGGAGAATTGATAAGGTGTCATTACTTAAGGGGGGGCGATTCATCAGAGTTCCACAGGCGTGCAGTTGTATTTTAGGTTTTTAAGAGGAATTTATTTTAGTTTTCTAAGAACAATCCAGTCTTGTTATCTAAGAGCAACGAATTATTGTTATCTAAGACAAATATAGTTTGGTTATCTAAACTCAATGTAGGCTTGATATATAAGATCAATTTATTTTGGTTATTTAAGAGACATTTATTATTGTTACCTGAAGGCAATATAACATGTTATCTAAGATCAGTGTAGTCTGGTTACCTATGAGCAATGCATTCTTGTTATCTAAGAGCAATATAGTTTTATTTTTAAATCTAAAACCAATGTATTTTGGTTATCTAAGAGGAAGGCATTCTAGTTATCTAAGCGCAATGTATTCTTGTCATCTAAGAGTCTGATTATCTAAGTGCGATGTGCTTTTCTTATTAAGGAGGAATTAAGTCTTATTATCTAAGAGCTATGCAGTTTAGTTACCTATGAGCAATGCATCTTTGCTATCTAAAACAATCTGTTTATCTAAAAGCACTGCATTCTTTTTTATCGAAAAATAATTACTTAAGAGCAATGCATTCTGGTTATTCAAATGCAATGTACTCTGATTATGTAATAGCAATATATTCTAGGAATAATTGTAATTACTCTACTTAAGGAATCATATTGGATCGAGAAATCTGATAAACACAGAAATCTCGAAATTCTACGTTTGAACCTCGTGCATGCATTTGAACTCGATTTTTGAAAACATCTTTAAGTTTTCATCATAGTGCGCTTTCAATATTAATTCTGTAAATCATATTAAACACTTAAAAATTCCTATTACGTTATAATGAACGTTACAGAAACCTCTTACGTGTAGAAAGCAATTATTTTTGTTTTTAAATTTGGTGGAGCGTGATCGAAAAGCAATTATAAATGATGGTATATATGCACAAACAGTACTATTTTATAAAATTCAATTATTTGTTAGCGAACTAATTTGCCCTGTGGTCAGGGCGATTAATTCGCCGATTTCACCTGCATGAAAATAGCGAACTCCTAAAAACGGGCACGCCTGTTGGTCGTAGGTGGTGACAAGTTATGTTTTAAAACTTGATCCTAGTAGCTAAGCGGTCCGTTGTCTGGGTGCATACATGATTACGTGACTTGCAAAACTCAACCTCGACCCCCAGGAAGTCAGTCCGATCAGATTAATCGGTTGGTCATGTCATGTCCGAGTACCTATAAGTTCATCCCCAACCATATTATTCGGTCTGATACTTAAGAAATGGAAATATTTTTATTTTTCTCTCCAGGAGAAGGAGGCTTCGGAGTATCAATCGTGTCGAGAAATAATCAGACTACCAATAAACTAATGTTTCCAATGAAGTTTTTTTTTTGCTGAAAGTAATGTTTTTTTTCTGGAAGTACTGATGCTTTCTGGAAGTAATGTTTTTTCTGCTAGTAATCACTTTTATGATAGTAACGTTATTTACTGAAAGTAATGTTTTTTCTGGAAGTGTGTTTTTTTTCTGGAAATAATGTATTTTCTGAAAGTATGTTTATCTGAAAGCAATATTTTTTCTGGAAGTAATGTTTTTTTTAGAAGTAATGATTTTTCTGGAACTAATGTTTTTTCTAGAAGTAATGTTTTTCTGAAAGAAGTTCATTTTCTGAAAGCAATGTTTTTCTTGAAGTAATGTATTTTTCTGGAAGTAATTTTTTTCTAAAAGCAATATTTTTCTGGAAGTAATGTTGTTTTCGAGAAGTAATGTTTTGTCTGAAAATAATGTTTATCTGGAAGTACCTTTTTTTCGGAAGTAATGTTTTCTAACAGTAATGCCTTCCCCCTTTTCAGTAAGATTTCCTTCTTGAATAAATGTTCCCAATTTTGCTATATTTCTCCCCCTAAGAAAAATGTATTCGAAAGAAAATATATTCTGAGGTCAAGATATTCTAAGAGCAATGCAGTCTGATTATCTAAGAGCAATATGTAATATAAATATTAATAATTACCCTACGTACGTGAAAACCTACCTTATTGCACACAACACAATAATAGTGCGATTGATCTGTCGTTTGAGGGATTGTTGAAGTTTGTTTCTCAGCTGTGTAATATTATTCTCAAGAAGTTAAGTTCTAAATACATACTTTTTTCAAGGATGGAATGTATCCTGAGAGCGATATATTCCAAAAGTAAAGGGCAAAGTATTCTAAGAGCAATTTATTCCTAGAGAGATACATTACAACAGCAATGTATTTGAAGATCAATCTATTTTAAGAGCTAATTATTCCAGTAAGAAAATTATTCCGAGAGAAATATATTCCAACAGCAATGCATTTTAAGAGCTAAGTATTCTAAGAGCAATCTAGTCTGAGAAAATCGTATTCTGAGAGCATTGTATCGGAAAAGCAGTGTATACAAAATGTATTCTAGAATATAAATAATTATTCTAGCTTTAAAATTATATGTGAACATTTTATTCGGCATTAACAGTCTGTAGAATGCTGATACGTCGTAAACAAACTAAACCAAAGTAAACTATTTTTATGTCTATTATATCGAAGATCTTTTTTTTTTTAATTCGGAGAGTAAGTGAATAATTTATGAATAATCGGATCTTGCCTGGAATATCATAAAGCTTAAATCAAATTAAAATGAAAAAAAAAATATTAAGAAAATAAATTGAGTGTATAAAGTGAAAATTAACCCTGGATCTTTCGTACGACGTTGTGACGGTGAAAAACGATCGCAAATAATCGTACGGTTGTATAGTACCTATCCTAATTGGTTTAGCGACGCGACGATTACATTTGTATGGTAACAGAATTATAATATAAGCGTGCGTAACTTTCCGTGGGTATTGGCAAGGAGAAGTACTACAATAGGCTAGAAGACACGCAAAGCTGAATGAGAATTTCACACAGTTATCTCATATAGCTATACAAAGTAGAACGATACATTTGTTGCCTCGATAAAACTACACTACAGCTTTATTTTAAAGTTTTTATTGAAAAAATCGATTCAGGTAACTTCATTATATAGTAGATCCTTACACCTCTTTAATATAGCCAACTTCAGCCTCAATCACCGCCTCGATACGGGTCCGGAACTGGGAACATGCCTTTTTCATAAGCGCCAGCGAGAGCTCGACGAATACTCTGCGGATGGCGGGGATCTGCTCGGCTTTGGTGTTGTGGGAGGTCATGTTGGTGATGTTCTCGACGTATGACCAAACGAAGTAGTCTAGCGGGTTAAGGTCGAGGGAGGAGGGAGGCAAGTGCGAGAAGAGTACAAAGTCGTAGCACTCCTTCTGAAGCCAAGTCTAGGTCTCTTTATACTTGTGGGACGGCGCCGAGTACTGCTGCCACACCCAGGCTCTACCAGTCGCCACCTGATTGCATCAGGGGATCACCATAATCTTCAGCACATCCAGGTATACTTTAGTGTTGACTTTCAAGCCGACTTCAAATATGTGAGGTGTCATGATGTTGCCCTCACTTGAAACAACACCAAAGATCATAATCGTGAGTCGTCAGATGCGTTGAACTGTGCTGTCAAGCGTTGAACCGTCTGGATTTGCATTTTGAGCGCGCTGATAATGATCCTGTGTATATAAGTTAGATCGGTAGAGAGCATAAGTTATACAGCGGCGCATCTCCGATCTCGCTCGTTAACTATTATGTCACTTTCAGACATGATAGAAGCCGCCTATCGCTCTTGGTATCTGTACACAACTGGCCAACTAGTAGACGGTTTGCATAAAAATCGATTTTCATCGAACGGAAATGGAATCGTGTCGTTTTTTCTGGAGTGGCATTTTTATCGTTCTACCCTGTAGCTTGACGACCACCAACACTAAAATCCGTGAACAAGCAAGCAAACAATCATTTACAGAACACGAAATATAAGAGCTGTTATTTTACAAGTAACAAGTAATGTTTGTTTTCTTAGAGGATTATACAATTAACTTAAAAAAACTTTGTGAGTATGCACTAGTTTGTACAATAATAATAATAGTCTATTTCCTAAATTTTAATAATATAATAGTGTATTTCCTTAATTTTAATAATATAATAGTCTATTTCCTAAATTTTAATAATATAATAGTCTATTTCCTTAATTTTAATAATATAAGAGTCTATTTCCTAAATTTTAATAATATAATAGTCTATTTCCTAAATTTTTATAACATAATAGTCTATCTCCTAAATTTTAATAATACTAATAGTCTATACTTTTAACGGCATTTCCTAAACAATAATGCTCTACCCACGTCGATGTAAGTAGACCATTATTGTAGTAGGTTTCTGGAATACGTAACATGTAGTATATATATATATATATATATATATATATATATATATATATATATAGGTGTGTGTGTGTGTTTCTTTAAAGAAACTATATTAATAGGGAAATACACACCAGACTTTACTCATTTTCGAAAAGTTTATCATTTGGTCACAACATTGCTTTAGCCCCGAGTTTTGGCATACAAGTATATAACTGTAATTTGTTTTATGTTTAACACTGGCGGAGCATATTTTTATAAAGACTGGTTGAAACCAGACCCATGCAGGTAAACTGTTATGTCGCGTCCGCCGACCCCAGAATCCAAGCTACAACTGTTAAAAAAAAACAATCGAATAATATTTAATTCTCCCTTTCAAAGAAGAAAGAGAGAAAAAAGGAGTGAAGTAGAAAAATAGAGAAAGAGAGAGAGAGAGAGAGAGAGAGAGAGAGTTCTTTTGGGTTTGACCTTTTGAATTCAGATCGTTTTGACATGGTCGAATATTATAAACAATTGTCACTCTTGGGTCGAATCATACCTGATTGATATATTTCAACATTTACTGAAACCGTTATGTTTTCCTTTCAATAATAAAGAATTTCTTTTTGCCTCCACGCAACCACAGTCACAAGTTAGGCGTAAAGTTTATTAATGAAGAAGCTCCCCCAAAAGGAGTCCTCTTCATTGTACCACAATGATAATGTCATCAATCAAATTCCGTTTGTTTATTTTTACAATATCACGTCAGCTAGTATTTGGGTTTGACGATGAATGCCCTGGAAAAGTCACATCTGATTAATGTTTAATTTTAAAATATGTAAACGGAGAAATGATTTGCGGCGATTTTGAATGGTACCTCTTTTTTATCATAAATTGAACTCATCAATAAGAAAAGAAAAAATAAAATGGTGAGGTGCACCCTGGTTTGAACAGGGGATCATTCGATATGTAGTTGAATGCTCTACCATTGTGGTATATCTCCAGACAGCGATATATCTGTTTTCTGTAAGAAGAAATTATTGGCTAGGATTTTATTATTTCCCTTGATCAGTGTAGCGTAAAATACTCCCTTGTAAAAATTTATGTTTTAATCTATAAGATATAAAGTCTTGTTTTCAGATCGGATTTTTCTGATTTTCGACAATGATTTGCTGAAATGTTAATATTTTCCTTCGCCGATGCAATATAAAATATTCCACTGTAAAAATTTTTCTTGTTTATCTATAAGAGAGAAATACTATTTTTAAGATCGATTTTTTTTTCGATACTTATCGGATGAACTTTTGTACAAAAGAGACCACGCCCGAAAGTATCCTGTACCTCTATAAGGCCACCATTCGCCCATGTATGGAGTACTGTTGTCACATCTGGGCTGGTGCATCTGCTGCTTGTCTCTCGCTCCTGGACAGGGTTCAAAAGAGAGTCGCCAACCTGATAGGTCCTGAACTATCATCTAGGCTTCAGCCTCTATCCCATCGACGAGATGTTGCATCCCTCTGCCTGTTCTACAAACGCTTTAATGGTGAATGTTCTGACGAACTGCAAACACTTGTACCTCCTCGACGTAACTACCCCCGACAAACCCAACAAGCTAGTAAGTCTCATCCCTTTACAGTAGAGATCCCTATGTGCAAGAAAGCCTTTTACTCCAATAGTTTCATCCCCAGAACTGCAGGTCTTTGGAACTCCCTTCCGGGATTCTGCTTTCCCAACCGTACTGATATGCAGAAGTTCTAGTGTAATGTGAACAAACATCTTTCTACTCATCTCCCTTCATAATGCCCCTGCAAATTAAGTCCCTGATAGTAGCCCCCTGCTTCAAAGTGGCACTGTGCCTTGTTTGGGGTGAAAATTGTATAAAAAAAAGACATAAATTAGCTTAGTGTGAAATTTGTAAAAGGTAGGCTTAACCGTTTCGGTACCTATGAACAAGGAACTCACCCCACACACAAAGCGATTTTACATAAGAATGGAGATATGCGCGTGTGCGAGTATTTCACTGTTTTTTTTTGTATATATCAGTTACAATAATATCGTTGTTTGTATGGAAATAATAACATTTGAGATCAATAATACAAACACAATATTGGGAAATGCGGAAAAAATTAATCAGCTAGCAATCAGTAAATAAACTATAAAATTGACTGAAAACGCGCTAAAATCCGAACACGTAAAAAAATCGGAAACAAATAAAAAAAAAATAATGGATAACTGATTACCAGGAAACAAGATGGCGTCGATGTTTGTACAGTAACCTTAAACAAAGCGACAAAATGATAAACTACACTCACCGACAACACAAAATCGATAACCAGGCTAACATTAAAGTAAATATAATGGAAACAAAAACGTGTGAATAATGTGTTGAATGACATGAAAATGTTTTCTCAGTCGTAATTAAATTTGACTTTTGAAATTATAATGGGTGATGTAGATTGATGTCAATGTTTGGTTTCAGACCGGAACATCGATAAGCATGCGTGCACGCAGACGTTCTGCTGTTTTAACAACATCGGCGACCACGGCTCACCAAATTGTAGAGTTATGGTAATCTCGGGAAGAAAAGTAAAGACGGTAGTTTCCCGTTGCTTTTTGTCTTTTTAAAAAAAATTATTGTTTTATTACATTTTCATCCCAAACAAGGCACATTGCCACTTTGATGCAAGGGGCTACTATCAGGGACCTAAGTTACAGGGATACTATGTAGGGAGTTGGGCAGCAAGATGTCGGTTCACGTTACACTTGAACTTCTGCATGTCAGTACAGTTGGGGAAGCAGGGACCCGGAAGGGAATCCCAAAGTTTAGCAGTTCTGGGTAAGAACCTACTGGAGTAGAAAGCTCTCTTACACCTAGGGATCTCTACTGTGTAGGGATGGGATTTAGCTGCTTTCGGGTTTGTCGGGGGTGTTTACGTCGAGGGGGTAAAGTGCTTGCAGTTCGTCGGAGTATTCACCATTAAAATACTTGTAGAACAGGCAGAGGGATGCAACATTTCGTCGATGGGACAGACGTTGAAGCTTAAATGGCAATTCAGGACCTAGTAGGTTTGCGACTCTCTTTTAAACCTTATCTAGGAGCGATAGACTAGTAGCAGATGCACCAGCTCAAATATGACAGCAATACTCCATACATGGGCGAATGGTGGCCTTATAGCACGGTAGAGAGATCCTACCTTCTTCGCAGCGGTCCTGGCAATGCTCTCAATGTAATTGTTCCAACTCATGTTTCCTGTGAACGTTGTATTTTCCTCCATGAGTTAAACGTCCCCGCTCCTGGAAATTTCTACGGCTCGGCGCGGTACATACAGCGCCTAGTATTCCCAAATACACACCTATCTGGTACTGGCAAGGCTCATGGCTGCTTAACTTCGGTGATCTGGCGAGAATCGATGTGTCAACGTAATTATGTTGTACCTATTTACTATGCCTCCCCACGGGACAGAGTTAGACACCAGGGTCGTTTTTTAACGTGGAGAAAAGGTACAAAAATAAAAATTGCCTCAGTCGTGAAGGATTTCTCCTCCACCGAAAGAGAACAAGAAATAGAAGTGCAGCATCTGAAGAACAGATGGTGTTTATTTGCTCCCCCACTGAGCAAATTAGGCACAAGGCCGTTTTTAATGTGAGGTAAAAACCAGCTCCCCTAAAAGGGGTCACTCTGGTTAACAAAAATAATAATTGTCCCAGTATAGAGGGTTTCCCCTCCATTGACTGGTACAAATTATCTTAAGTGCAGTATCTGCCGGAACAGATACTACACTTTGATCTTGGCCAAAAGGCCAATTGTTGTAGATAAACATAATAAGCGGTAAAACGCACACCAATCTCGAGATGAGCGATGATCGTTTTTCCTGCTGTTTATCAGGCTGTTTTTCTTTCATATACTAATAAATAACTATTTACAAGGCCAATAGCTACTCGAGGATTAAGACAAATTAGTTTTTTGTTCAATGATTAAGAATATTATGAGAAGATTAATAACGACGAATAGAAAGGACAGAATTATATTTTTAAAAGGGTACGGTTCGAGATGAATTTCTGATGTTTTTTACAAGGAGTCACCACTTATCTAGGTCGGGAGGACACTTGAGGATTAGGATTAATGGGTGTACACTAGTACATGGGGCAATATCGTAGTAATCGTTAGTAGTGGAAATTTGGTAAATTGGATTACTTAGGGGAACGGCTCATCGAGAACTTGTTAACGTTGGGCTTGAATACGGCCATATTGTAGTCAGCTGGTTTAGATTTAGGCAGAGATAAAGAGTGAGAGAAATTAATTATAGTGGTTTCAACTAGACGAGTGTCTTTCGTAAAAGTCAGGGCAGGGAGTGACCATAGATAGATTGGAGCTCAGACAAGCACTTACCATGATAATAACGATACAATAGAGACAGGCTCACAACGTTTCTTCCGTTGGGAAGAGAAAAGGGAACCCCCACTAGATTACGAAGTCTATTTTGAACTCTCTCAAGGCTGAATAAGTCTTTCTAGCAGCTCCTGCCCAGATGTGGCAACAGTAATCCATCCTTGGACATACTAAGCTAGGGTAGAGTATTGCATCAGCAGTGAAACATCTACTGGTGCAGTCGAACGATCCCATCATTCTTCCAGCGACCTTGGCAACACATTTGATGTACGTGTTTCTATTTCAGATCAGGAGTGAAGGTCAAACCTAGAGGTTTGTCAAAACATAGAGCCCCCACAAGACGAGAGCCATTAATTTCAATTGTCGAAAGACGAGAATCAGAGAGTTGATAATCTAAAGATAGAAGCTTGGTTTTAGATGCCTTAAAATTAACCAGCCACCTCTTTCTGCATTACACCACATGCTCAAGATTAGAAAAGAGGGAGAATTGGAGAGAACTTAATCGTTTAAGGCTTTTTACGTGTTGTTATGGTAGTATCGTCAGCATTAATGTCTACGAATGATCTTAAGATGTGATTTGGGAGATCTTTGATGTAGACTTGTAAGTCATTTCTTACTTTAAACGAGTTAACAGATTTTTAGGGACTATTTGCATTGAAAACTTTTACAAATAAAGATTGAAATCTTACCTTAAAAATAGTTTCCAATTCGATATAATTGTAAATGTAATGAATAATTGATACCGTACATTTAAGTTTAAAAACTCTGTTTACTAAATCATTTATTTATAAAAAATACATAGTTAAACAATATTAAAAAAAAACAACAGCTTGATGAAATTACAAATGCAAAGACTCATAGGCAACGCCGTATAGAGAAAAAGTTAGTAAATTATTTGCTGATAAGAGAACATCGTGTTTCTTGTGTCTGACCAAGAGAATTACAAGAGAATTGATAATCTTTATGAGATTACATTACAAGAGAATTGATAATCTCTATGAAATAATTTGCAAAGTAATATACAGATTGGTTGGTTGGGTGTTTTTGTTTTACGGCATATCAACCCTTTTCGGGTTATTTAATACCGAATCCAAAGATTTTGAAGAAAATTTTTTTAATAGAATATATTTATTGTTTTCAAGTCGGTTTCTATTTAACCCATAGTTGGAACCCTAACAGGTACTACCACTCCGGGCCAGAGTGGACCTGGGAGCAATGGTAATTAAAGGGTGGCTCCACACTCCCCAAAGCCCGCAAGCTGGGGCCTCACCACTGGATATAGTTTATGGTCATATCCAGGACCCCCATTGAGGGACTTTTACCCTTTGCAGGGGAGGGGGGACAGTCGGTGTATTCTAATGCCCCACCGACAGGGCTAGTAATATACAGAAGAGAGTAGTTACTTCCGGTTGCTTCAATTGTTAGTTAAAATGAGCCGTGAATCATCCGGTCGGATAGCACGTAATTTTATCGACTTTTGCTTTTATGTCACCTTTATTCTGAGAGTGTTTCTCTAACCATTGCTCCTGAACACGTCATTAGCTAAGCTAGCACAACGAGGCTAGGAGAACGAATACTTTAGAGAAACACCAGCATCATTGTTCCGAGGCATCTCTAACTTTTCGGAGCTACTAAGTTCTTTACGTTGAGTAGGGAAAGTAGACAAAAACAAGATGTGTTATGTTTGCAGGCCATTGCTTTAGACCAGTAAATAAAGTTTCCCTTCTCTACTTCTATGGAACTCTACTACCCATCCCAGAAGTAGAATGCTCACATACTTAGATGTCATTGCAAGGGATACCAATGTTGAGAGTCGTGGCCTGGAAGTATACATGCGGGATCGTGATATCGAACGTGGTATTGGTCGAAAGATGATGATGATGATGAGTTACGATTTGAAATCACGCAAACTTGTATCGCTATCGAATTCTCAGGTTGAAACTTTAACATTTTTCGATTCCGTTAAAGAATAACTAACGAAACATGGATTACCTCTTGCACTGAAAAGAAGTGTGCCCTCAGACAAATACTGAGAGCCATCGAGACAGAAGGCACTCTTATATTATAAAGTTTGTTATTGGTAACGTAAAATTTATAAAATAACGAAATTGTGAGGAAAATAGAGAAGGCTTACCGCAAAAACGTGCCAGTGTCTATCTGTTGTGCAGGCTAAAAAGAAAAAAAAAAAACGAAAAGGTCCAAGATAGGGAACGTGGTCTTTTAATGTCCACAGTCTCGAACAGGTCTCGAAAAATCGCATCTTACACGTGATTTTGAGGTGTGCCCAAGCACCATAAAAGCAGATTACTGGGAAGAGTGAGCAGAGGCGTTCAGACCTGTGTAGAGTGAACATCGTGAGACTTTTCCGAACTTGTTTACTTGAAGGCAACGATAGTGTAGTCGGTCGAGAAGCAAGCCAGCAGAACAATGTTCCATAGGCGTGCAGTTCTAAGAAAGAAGCGTTAAGACCTCCGTAGAGGGAACATCGTCGTGCGACTCAGACTTTTCTGATTCAGAAAGATTCCGTAGAAAATTACATTTTTTTGACCATTAAAAACTCGATACGCATTTAAAAAGTAAATTGCAAACTATAATTATGCGAACAGAAATTATCTAGGAAGTATATGAAAAAAAAATGTCATTACAACCTAATGCGCACATATTATACAATTGATGTAAACTAGTTAATGAAAAATGTTAGTTTGGTTAAAGCATTGTTTAATGTGTATATAAGTCAAATTTAAGTATATAAGAGACGGTATAATGCAGCAATGTAAGGAATAGATAAAAATCAAAACAACAAGCAGATTAAGATTAAATGTTGGACTAAGCGATGCAGTTTAACGTTGATTGGTATATATTTATAATATAAAGTTGAATGTGTGTGTGTGTGTGTCTGGTCACGGATAGGCTCCTATATGGTTGAATATTTTAAAAAACTGATTACATATACTGATAGAAGATGTATCGAGACACAGGAATGGGTATGTTTGATCTGGCAGAACTGTGGTTCATCAAAATTGTGGGGTCTGCATTCGCGCCTGGTATACAAAGCATTCAAATAAAAAATTAAAAAATTAAAAAAAAACGTTTACAAGTGTTTTTGATATAGATTTACATAAGAATACTTTGATAAGTATGTTTAACTTGAATAGGGTTGGTATAATAAAATTGTGGGGTCTGTGTTCGTGCCTGGCATCCATGGAAAAGAAATAGCCCACACTTTAATAAAGACTTTTCATATCTATCTGCATAAGTATAGTTTGATAATTATGTTTCAGTTTGAAGAAATATGGTATAATAAAATTATGGGGAATTCGTTCGCACCTGACCTCCATAGAATGGAAATATGTCACAAAGTTTAACAAGGTTTTTAAATATAGATCCACAGAATATTGTGATAAGTGTTTCAGTGTGAACAGGTATGGTATAATAAATTATGGGGTGTATCTATTTTATTTTTACTTTCATTATATTTTGCTTTGGTTTTGATACCCCCAAATTCAACCGAAATTTATAACCCTTCCTTTTCATAACCTATCATACGTTCATAAATCCATTTTCTGTAGGCTGTTTTTGAACCCTATCAACGACGGGTATTTTGCTAGTATATATATATATATATATATATATATATATATATATATATATATATATATATATATATATATATATATGTATATATATATACCAGCGAGGGGGGCGATTTTGTCCAGACATAAAATACGCTTAAATACGATATTTCAATTCGTCCCGATTTCGTATATATCATTATAGAGTCGTGATTTCAAAAGTTTAAAAAGTATTTGGGTACCCTCATGTAACGCCTCATTCGAGAAGGTGGTTAAGGACTCTTGTCTATCTGAATTCTTGGCTTGTGTCGTCTAGACTTCTCTTAGGTTGTTACATGAAATCTGGTATGCTGAAAGCGAATATCGAAGCGGCAGGGAGGAAGGAAGACAAACAATTGTATTCTATCTACAGAAGCTTTATTTTCACAAAATTATGTGCAAAAATGTTTTTACAATTCTCATTCAATTCGTAGTAAGCACAAACAGCGACAGACGGACGGATGGATAGGGTGGGGAGAGGTCATGTCACTTCTCGGATTCAACAAGCAATCTGCTTCAACTCCCAACTCTAACTAATCTGAAACCCTCCACTTTGGCTAATTTTCGCACGACAGTCGTATATATAGTAAGGTATGTGGATGGGGTGGAAATTCTCCCCAGCCAATAAGATTTCGCCACGAAATCTCCACGAAATCCTAAACTCCAGGTCCCTGGGTGGACACTATTCCCATACCTGAAATCTGAATTACTCATTCTCACGATTTTCAAGGTTAGATGTCAATTCTGACATCCGACCCTGGGTTCATTTAAGGCCAGACAATGTTATAAGTGAAATTTCCTCTCATCGACTTTTAGCCCTAAAAATATATTTCTCTGGTTTCAAACAATATCTATTTTGGCATGAAATAAAATATATATTTATCTTCTCTATCTAAAATCCTTGGGTTATCTGGCGTCACCCGGGAATATAAAGCTACCTCAGCAATGGGGGATTACGTTACACTCAGCTAGAATCGAAATCGAAAGCAAAATTGTGGCATTCAAAGCTGGTGACCTTACCACTGTACAGAAGTGCACACATATAAACTATTTATAATTAAACATTACAATTTAATTAAGATTTATAACGATTTTTTCTATTTTGACCCCTTTTTGACCTTTTAAAACAATTTTAACAAGCTAAAGACCCATAAAAGAACGTTTTGTAATAATAAATCCAATCATTTGAGGCCTCTAGTGCCGCTCTGCGACTTTTAGTTTCTAGAGTAGATAGAGTTTGAAAATATGGAGACAGACAGAGATATAACCTTTTATATATTAGAATAATATACATATAAAATATTCAATATATATATATATATATATATATAGATATATATATATATATGTACGTTTTATTTTTTATTACCGTATCTTTCTGTTAAGTTACATTATTGTTTCAGCTACTCGGCCGTTTTTTTGGCCGTCTGTAGCTTCCTCAGACTTTTACAGAAATGTTCGCTATTTTGGGATGAAAGAGCGAAAGAGTGAATGAGGTCGGGGAAGTACGAGGAGGGCATATTTGCTCTACAACATTGAGCACTTTCTTCAGTTTTTATTAATTACCATTTCCACTATATATATATATATATATATATATATATATATATATATAGGGTGAGTCTAGTGTTTGAAAATATAACTTTTTTTTACCAATTCCTTCCAGTATATTCCTTTTTTATTTTTTGTTAATAGAGAATCAATCATGAGAGATAATAAAATAACACAGGAAATGAAAAGACATGATGAAATAATTGCAATAATTGTAGAACACAGCTATTTGTAAATTACACATTTTTTAAAAAGTCACCCGATCTTTTGCTTTTAAAGTTCGCGAACACTTAGAACATAATGATGGTCAAAACTTTCCTGTTTCTAAATGTAAAAAAAGCAGCAGCAACGCTCTGACAGCATTAGAACACACGAGTTTATTCAACAAGTTTAGAATATCATTGACGAGAGCCCTCAGAAGCCAATGAGGTCAGCTGCAGAAGCCACAATTCGAAAGACTGTCCAAAGAATCTTCGATGTAAGTCCTATGCGATGAAGAGAGGTCAGTTTATGCCGTGACCATAAAAAAATCGCTTAATGAGATCTAAGAGACTTTTAAACAGACTGAAACATTCTGCTGAACAAGATATGCTTTGACCAGGACCAAAAAGGTAAACAAAAGGTCGACAGATGTTTATGTGCTGACCACTTCGATGTTCCAAGAGTCTTGCACACAAAATGTTCTGCAACTGTTATGATTTTAAGGGTTATTACCAATGAAAACTTGTAATGACACCACATTTCTTTCCATAAAAACCAAGAGTCAATTCTGCAGCTTACATTGATGTCCTGAGTAAGGTTATATAGTCATGGAGTAAAAAATGGGAGGCTCTACATTTTTCAATAAGACTCTGCATCGTCACATAAGGCTAAAGCGACTCAAGAATGGTTAGCGGCACATTTCCATGATAACATCACCTCCAAATTGTGACATCTAAGCTCTCCAGACCGTAATCCCTTGGATTATTACATACGGGGCGTTGTTGGGAGAGATGTCAATAGGCATTCTCACAACATCAAAGATTCTCTGAAAGAAACTATCGTCAGAGCAATGGACAACACTGACGAGGATAATCTTATACGCGCCTGCAAAAGGTTTAGGTATAGAAGCTGTCATTGATGCGGAAGGATATTTCATTGAATGAAATCATTTAATAAAAGTGTCGCTTATGAACCAATGTCATTTTATTTAATTACAAATATGTTATTGTATTTTTGTCAGCCTTAAACATGTAATAAATGTTCTCAAACACCGGGCACATGCTGTACAAGTTGTAACGATAAAATTGTCGCACTAGAAAAGATGATATGATTCCATTTCCGTTTGATGAAAACCGGTTTTCTTTTTTTTTTTTTGCAGACGATCTACGTGCTGGCCAGTTGTGTACAAATCCCAAGAGCGATAGGAGTCTTCTATCTTGTCTGAAAATGACAATGTTCAACGAGTGAGATTCGAGATGCGTCGTTGTACAACTCATGCTCTCTACCGATCTAAGTTATGACAACAGAAATATCGCCAGCATCCTCAAAATGCATCACTGGATTGCCATAAATAACAGAAACGTGCCCAGAATGATGAAAACAAAGTTTCCTTCCATGGCTATGATCATTGATGAGTGTAGTATTCCTTTGGTGCAATTAGGTGGCCGCTGGCAGACCCTGGGTGTGGCAATAAGACTTGGCGCTGGCTCACAAGTCCAAAGAGTCGCAGGCTTGGCTTCAGAAGGAATGCTACGATTTTGTAGCCTTCTCTCACTGCTTCCCTCCACCCCTCACTTGAACCTTTTGGATTACTTCGTTTGGTTATAAGCTGTGAACATCCCCAACAGGACCTTCCACAACACCACAGCTAGCCTGGTCACCGCCACCCGCCGAGTATTTGCCGAGCTCTCACCGGTTCTTGTGGAAAAGGCATGTTCTCAGTTCCGGCGGTGATTGAGCTGAAGGCGGTTACATTGAATAGATGTCAGCTCTACTATATAATCAAGTCAGCTGAATTGACTTTTTCAATAAAAATTTTAAAATACATCTGTAGTGTTGTTTTGTTTTATCGTTCCACGCATACATTGGATCAATAAATGTTAAACTGCATAATATATGCCACCATTTTATCTTTATTTGCTTCAGTTTTTGTCTATCCCTTGCATCGTATTGATTCCTATAAACTTAGATTTCTTGTATTTTATGAAAACGTTTTAAAATAATATTGAATTAATTAAACCATTACGTTTTAATCGTTGTCCAGGCAATCTTTCGCGAAGAAAAAACGTCACAAAGCGTGAAATTATAAAATACGTCTTACATCGATTAAAATATTAGTGCACTGATATTTCTGCTATTGTACCGGAGCCATTAACACGCGTTTTATCAGCAGCGCTAGAAGAGAAGAAAAACGTAAAAAAAGGACAGCAAGTAGCGAGGACCGAAAAAGGCGTAAAAAGAGCGTGGGGCTTGTGGCGGCGATTGACGTTAAAGAACGCCTCGAGATACCAGAGATTTCATTAACTACATGGCAGACAAGCAAAAATAAACTTCTTAGTGACATACAATATGGTTTCCGTTCTGCTAGATCTGCAGCAGATGTGCTTACAGTTATATCTCATAGGATTAGCGAATCTCCCGACGGAGGCTTCCTCTCTAGGGCAATTGCTCTTTACATATCAAATGCCTTTGATAGAATATGGCATAAAGGCCTACTTCACAAGATCTCCAGTTACGGTATAGCTGGAAATGTCTTTTTAATCATTTAGCCATTTCTCTCTTATAGGTTCATAAGCGTAATGGCAGACATCAGAAGCTCACAGTATTAATTCTGGAGTCCCTCAGGGGTCCATCCTGGGCTCAACTCTCTTCATAATGTCAATGATCTTCCAAATCAGTGATCTTCCAAATCATATTCTTAGATCATTCGTAGACATTTATGCCGACGACACTACCATCTATGGCAGTTCATCAAAGACTGTACACGACCAAGTTCTCTCTGATTCTCTCTCCCCTGATCTCGAGCATGCGGTACAATGGAGAAAGAGGTGGCTGGTTACTCTTAATGCATCTAAAACCAAACTTCTGTTAAAATTTTGCGAAGACGGGAGTGGTACAAGCAAATTGAGCTGCCATTTTGTGTTCCAGAATATATTTTTCTACACTGTCACTATTCTTCTCAATTATATCAGCTTCGTAAACATTCAATAGGCGCCGGTGAATGTTGATCAATTAATTTTCTTCTGCATGGAGGAATTTAATGGCGCAGCTCTGCTACTGGCGCACGTCGGTGACAATTATTGCTTTCTTAGAGTCTCACTACGTCAAAATTTCTCCCTCGTTTCATTAATCTATCAATGAACTTGTCACTGAGAAGTAGTTTTGCCAAATCATTAATTAATTCGCGTTTCAGTTTTCTAAAAAAAAAACATCAATAAATTTGCATATTTTGTAAACATTGTCACTTCTCGGAAATATCTTTCTGAAATTATTTAAATTGAACCGAGAAGAAAAAAAATGTCCGTTTTTCAACTGATTCAAGCTTTTGGCGTCAATAAAGTCTCTTTACAAATCAACTCCTGACCTTTTGTCCTTTGACCTTTTGACATTTCTTCTCATCACATCTGAATTCTTTTTCAACCAATGCACTAAACCAGCTTTTTGATCTTTATTCTCATATGGCATCAACAGCTGAATTATGATTTCCTGTTCTTTTTTTCTAATCGCAGAAAATTAGTTTTTGAATATCGCATTCCCACGAATCTCCATACTATTCTAAAGAAAAAGTTTAGCCTGAATAAGACGGTAAATGTACGGATGTATATCCGTGTGTGAATATTAATCCGATAAACTATTAAACTACTGTTCATATAGAACCAAAATTAAAAGAAAATAGTAATCCTACACCAACGGTGTTTTACTAAAATAAAATCTTTGTTTGGATTGGATGGATAAATGACCGCGCACAGAAATATGTTGACAAGTTGGAATATAACATGTTCATTTCAATTTGCCAATATATTTCTATTATTTTTGCACATGTGCAAATTCATTCATAGCTTGAAATGGTTTTATTTAAAATCTTTCTTATCTATCTCTCTATAGCTCAAATAGTAGGGACCGCAGCTGGCGAGCTAAATGCTTTAGTTTCGATTTTAGCTGATGGCACCCTTCTCTTGTTTATTTAAATCTTTTGAAAACACACACACACATGCACACACACATACACACACACACACACATATATATATACATATATATATATATATATATATATATATATATGATGCGATATAACGAATTATATTACCTAGCGTCTTCTCTACTCTTCTTATGAGAAGAATTAGGCTTCAAAATACCTGGATATAAAGAGTCCCATCTATCCCCCAACTAAATGTTTGTATAACCTTATCAAATAAATGAACCATTCTATATTTACCAATATATAGTTTTTGTGATTTCATTTTCCACTCTTATTGTTATACTAGCATTTCTCCTCGGCGTTGCCCGGGTGTTTGGATGTGTATGTTGAGCAAAAAAAAAAAAGTGGTAGTAGGAAGGCATGCTTGAACCCGTACCGAAAGGTGGAAAAGAACGGGGTAAAGCCTAACGTTTATACTGTTACGACCACCGCCAAACCGGAAGCGACATTTTTTAAAATTAAGGCTAGACAATAAGGAGAGGATAACTTTCAAAAATATCGGCGAAAAAAGTGACCCCCATGTAGAAAAGTGCCTAGTTGAAGGCAAAGATATTAATGTTTTTAGCCAATTTTTCGATATTTGTCGTATGAAAGGTCGAACTTTAAAACGATAGTGATCTTGGTAAAATCCGTCGGCTCTATTGAAAGATTAAGGCAGACATGCAAACAGTCATACATACATACATTTATATATTAGTAACTAAAAATTTTCGACCCGAAATGATGAAAAAGCTTGTCCTATCTCTGAATACACGTTATGTAAAATTTTAAATATTTAGACCAGAAATTGTCTGAGTAATTTGGAAGAGACCGCAGGGGTCAAATTTTTTAAAACTTTGACCCCTATTATAACCCCTTAAAATGTATTTTTTGGGGGGCTCAAATCAAGTTATTAAGTTAGATCCATGTCCAAGGAACCTATATCTAAAATTTCAAGTGCGTAGACCCAAAATTGTCGGAAGAGTTTGGTAGAGTTCTCAAAGGTCAAATCGTTGAACTTTGACCCCTTAATCGCCAAATTTCTGGCCCAAAACCGATCACATCGATTTTCCCAAATCTCAGTACCCTGTATATCAAATTTCGAGTCTGTAGACTAAAAATTGACATAGTTATTGCGTAGGGAAATCTACACAGACACACACACAGACACACACACAGACACGTTCGCTTATATATATATATATATATATATATATATATGCATATATATATTAGTGATGGGACGATTGCAATATTTTCCCGATTCCGAATATAATTACGATTCCGATTCTGATTCTTTAAAAATATCTTAATCTTTAACCGAAAAGTTGCTACTTCTTGCAGATTACCGTAAAACACACATTAAATGTGCAAATATCTTTACAAACGTAAACTAAACTTGTGGGGGATGATCTATTTGTTTTAGTTTTACTGGTTGTTTAAAATATATAAAGATTTATTATTTAAACATCACTACCAGCACTGTTACTTTTTGTTTTAAACAGAATATAATAGGACTTACACTTAAAAGAATCGTTTTTGGTATCGGAAAATAGCCAGAAATTTTTACGATTCGATGACCTATTGCTATACCTCAAAAAGTTCCGATCTTTCCAATTTGATCTTGATAGAGGCGAAGGCTTTGTGTAGAACCATCCATTTTTTGCTATTACTGCTAATCCTTGCCGGTGCAGATGGCTGTCACAAGACAAAGCATACCGTACAACGCAGGTTTTTACATCAGAGTTACCTCTATTCCCTATATATATATATATATATATATATATATATATATATATATATGGTCTTGTTTTTAATCCTTCAGGGAGACTAGCCGCCCTCCTCACCAAACAAGTCTGGTGGGGGAACCAGTTTAGTCGCCGGTGACCTGACCATGAGGCAGGTAGTACTGGGTTACATGGTACCAGTAGCATATGACATGACCTGACATACAGACAAAGGGCGAATGAACTCTTTTTCTGGGTCAACGGCCAACTAGCACCGTGTATATTTGTGTGTGTGTGTGTATTGGGGCAGAGAGGACTCCCGTAAGCCGTGGTGAAGGCAACCTTTCTAGGAGAAGCAAATCTCTAATTTAAAAAACCATAAAGCGGAAGACCAGTACCCGCATTAAGCTGGTCTGCAGTTTAATTTGTTGCTAGCTATCTTGCTCTTGCTTGTTGCTGGATCTCAACATTTTGAACCGAGAGAGAGACTTAGCTGTCGTACAAAGCTAAGACTCTGTAACATCATATTTGTATAGATACTCCCTCAGATATTTAGAATCATGGATTTTAAATATCTGAGGGAGTGGCACTCGTCTGACAATATATATATGGTGTGCGTGTGTGCGCGCGCATGTGTGTGCATACGTGTGTGAGATTTTTGAGTACGTTCGCTTGTTCGCTTACACTTTTGATTATTGTTGGAAGTGACGTTGTGTAAAGGTTTTGAATCTCAGCGCAGACACATTTGATATATAGATAAGACGACATGGTTCCATTTCCGTTTGATGAAAACCGGGTGTCTCTTTTGTTGTAGATTATTTACTAGTTGGTCAGTTATGTACAAATACCAAGAGCGATAGGAGCCTTCCATCATGTCTGAAAGCGACACAATGTTCAACGAGCGAGATCGGAGATGCGCTGCAGTACGACTCATGCTCTCTACCGATCCATGTTATGACAACGGGCCCATTGCTAGCACCCTTAAAATGCATCGCTGGATTGCCACGAATAACAGGGACGTGCATAGGATGATGAAAGCAGTTTCCGGCCACGGTTATGATCTTTGATGTGGTCAGGGCCACATTATACCATATCACATCTTTAAAGTCGGCTTGAAAGTCAACACCAAAGTGTACCTGAATGTGCTGAAGAGTGTGGTGATACTCTAAGGTGGCTTCTGGAAGACCCTGGGTGCGGCAGCAGAACTCGGCGTCGGCTCACAAGTCCAAAGAAAACCAGGCTTCAGAAAAAGTGCTACAAATTTGTATCCCTTTCACACTGGCCTCCCTCCTCCCCCAACCCGAACGAGAACATCACCAACATGACCTTCCACAACAGAGCCAGCCCGATCGCCTCCATTCGCAGTGTATTCACTGAGCTCCCGCTGGCGTTTGTGGAAAAGGCGTGCTCCCAGTTCCTAACCCGTATCGAGGCGTTGATTGAGGCTGAAGGCGGCTTCATTGAATAGTTGTCGGCTCTACTATATAATCAATTTAGCTGAATTAATTTTTTAAATAAAAGTTTTAAAATAAATCTGTAGTGTTGTTTTCGTTAAGCGACAATTTTATCGTTACTCCCTGTATTATGTCATGAGAGGAATAGAGAAAGAAGGAGAGAGAGAAAGAAAGAGAGAAATAGAGAGAGAAAGAAAGAGAGAGGAGAGAGGAGAGAGAGGAGAGAGAGAAATGCGAGATGATGAGAAGCCAGCAGACTCAAAGCTAAATGAATGAAGATGCTTCCGATCTTAAAGGCAACACAAAACAAACAAGATGAAATGCGGGTATTTTATTCAGCAAAAAAGAAACAATTTAATTCATAATTCATAAAGCAAGAATTCAAAACCTGTAAAGAAATCGTTTCTTTGAAAGAGCATATTGATTATTTTCGATAAAACAATGTCAGAAATTAAAACAATTATTTTTGCCTTTGAAGTTTTCACACAAGATCAAGTACACCATAAAGATTTGGAAAGCAATAGAAAATCGAAAGCGGTTGAAGGAAATTGTGTTTCAAATTTATGGAATCTTTTAAAGGGTTCCCTTTTATTTTCGATCAATTTTATTCCGTTATTTTGTTTGGATTTTTACTTCTTTTTAATAGAGTGAAAAACTGCTTCTTAGTTTACGATTACTTTATATATATTAGTGATGGAACGAATCCAATATTTTTCACCGATTCCGATAAAATCTGGTTCTAAACTTGCCTATAAAAGAACTTAATTATATAGGCGAAGGGGATTGGCAGATAAACCTGGTCTGCAAAACTTTCTTGGTTTACTATTTGTTTTATGTTGTTTATATTTTGTATAGTTTTTTATGATGAGGTATTTATGTATGGATAGGCGATACATATGTATGTGTCAGTGTCGGGACGAATAATCGGAATCGGGAATCGGAAAAATCGAAAATTTTCTGGAGAATCGGAATCAGTATCGAAATCGAAACAAAACAAATGTGCCTATTTTCGGATGAGACATATGATTCTTTAATTATCATTTATTCATTTATTTTGATTTTGTTTAAAACAAAGTCGGTCACATTTGAAAGCAATGATAAAACAATTAATATTTACTGATTTTAAACTAACAGTAACATATACAAACATACATATATACAATATTTATTATGACACTATATATATACATATTTCAAAGTCATATCATTGGTTTCGTTACGCCGAATCAACCATAAGAGCTCTCACATCTACCATCGAGCACTTTATTGGATTTTTTCATCACCTCCCGACACGCTATATATATATATATATATATATATATATATATATATATATATATATATATATATATATATATACAGTGGTGGGATTCAAATTTTTTAAGAACAGGTTCTAAGAAAACAGATCGTATATATATCACCCACACAAATGTGTTTTTACGTTTGAGAAAATATTTGAAAATTTAATTGGTGTTTTTACGGTAAACGGGAAAAATAACGATTTTATGGTAAAGTATTTGGAGATTTATAAACAACTGGAATCGGTAATTATATCGGACTCTTAAATTTTGTACAGAATCCTAAATTTTTTAAGGAATCAGATATTTTGTACAAAATCTTAAATTTTGTAAGAAATCAGAAATTTTGTAAGGAATCAGAAATTTTGTACGGAATCGTAAATTTTGTACGGAATCGTAAATTTTGTACAGAATCAAAAATTTTGTACGGAATCGTAAATTTTGTACATTTGTACAGAATCGTAGATTTTGTAAGGAATCGTGAATTATTTACAGAATCAGAAATTTTGTAAGGAATCGTAAATTTTGTACATTTGTACAGAATCGTAAATCTTATGCGGAATCGTAAATTTTGTAAGGAATCGTGAATTATTTACAGAATCAGAAATTTTGTAAGGAATCGTAAATTTTGTACATTTGTACAGAATCGTAAATCTTATGCGGAATCGTAAATTTTGTAAGGAATCGTGAATTATTTACAGAATCAGAAATTTTGTAAGGAATCGTAAATTTTGTACATTTGTACAGAATCGTAAATCTTATACGGAATCGTAAATTTTGTAAGGAATCGTGAATTATTTACAGAATCAGAAATTTTGTAAGGAATCGTAAATTTTGTACATTTGTACAGAATCGTAAATCTTATACGGAATCGTAAATTTTGTAAGGAATAAGAAATTTTGTACATTTGTACAGAATCGTAAATTTTGTACGGGATCGTAAATTTTGTACGGAATCGTAAATTTTATACGGAATCGTAAATTTTGTACAGAATCAGAAATTTTGTACGAAATCAGAAATTTTGTAAGGAATCGTAAATTTTTTACAGAATCAGAATTTTTGTACGAAATCAGAAATTTTGTAAGGAATCGTAAATTTTGTACATTTGTACAGAATCGTAAATTTTGTACGGGATCGTAAATTTTGTACGGAATCGTAAATTTTATACGGAATCGTAAATTTTGTACAGAATCAGAAATTTTGTAAAGGACCAGAAATTTTGTACGGAATTTGTAATCGTCTCGAAATCGGAAACTACATTAGAATCGTATCATCATATATATATATATATATATATATATATATATATATATATATATATTAGTAATAGGAAGATTCTAATATTTTCCCAATTTCGATATAATTATTGATTCTATTTTTATTGTCGTTTTCGAGACAATATCCGATTCTGAATCCGATTCTAAAATGGCTCAGAATAAATTGAATTTCATTTTGAGGATAGGTGGATTAGCACTAGTTTTCATTTACATTTAAATATAGATAAAACCTTTGTAATTCGAAAAAATATCCTAATGATTTCTTTGTGTATATAGTATCTAAGATTCTGTGTAAACTCATTATTAGATATTTACTTATATCCATCATGTGTGCAAGCAATAGAGAAAAAGTGCGAAAACATATAATTGGAAGCGTTAATTAAACTGAATTTTTTCCGATGCGACACCGATTCCGGTAACGAAAGATTTAATTTTTCGATTCTGAATTTCCATGCTCCTCAGTAGTCCCACTGCTTATATATATATATATATATATATATATATATATATATATATATATATATATATATATATATATATATATATATACGTTTTATTTTTTTATTACCGTATCTTTCTGTTAAGTTACATTATTGTTTCGGCTACACGGCCGTTTTTTTGGCCGTCTGTAGCGTCCTCAAACTTTTACAGAAACGTTCTGTAAAAGTCAGAGGACGCTACAGACGGCCAAAAAAAAAACCCCAAAAAAGCGGCCGTGTAGCCGAAACAATAATGTAACTTAACAGAAAGATACGGTAATAAAAAATAAAACGCATATTTGCTCTACAACAGTATTGAACACTTTCTTCAGTTTTTATTAATTACCATCTCCACTAAGTATATATATATATATATATATATATATATATATATATATATATATATATATATATATATATATATATATACTAGCTGGACACCCGGCGTTACCCAGTCGTACAATACGGTTAAACATGATATTTTAGTTTATGCAGATTGCGTATGTATTATTATAGAATCAGTCCTCTATTGATTATTATATATTACGAAGAATAATTTGCCCGGTGAATTAATTCGATAAAAAAAAATTAACAAAATATTAATGATAATGTCGTTCATCTAATTTCGTCTGTGTTTGTTAGAATAGCACGTCAGCTGATATTTGGGCTTCACGATCTTAAAAACAGTTTTTCTTCTCTTATAGATAAAAAAAAGGAGAATTTTTACGTTACACCGGCCAATTTTACCCCGATGTAACGTAAAATATTTTCCTGTAAAAATTCTTTTTTTTCTATGAGAGAAGAAAGACTATTTTTGTCTGGTGTAGCGTAAAATATTCCGCTATAAAATTTTTCTTTCATCTATAAGAGAAGAATGGCTATGTTTAAAATCGTGTTCTTTTGATTTTCAATACTCATCGAATAAATTTCTATACACAACATATCTAAGAATACTGCCAGAAATATAAGTCGCCTTTGTGTGAAAGCTCACCCGGAAAGCAGCGGATTACCTGACGAGAATTAATACATCAAATTCGAAAGCGAGTTAAATTTTAATAGTGATGCATCACTTGCTGATCGCATGTGAAGAAAATTGCGAAAACAATACCAGTTACGTTTCGTCTTCATCCGTTTGGGCTGAGGTCAGAGGATTGACCTTTAATGTCCTAAGAACGATATGATTCGCATAATTCTTTTAGGGAAAGACCCCTAATTAATATGCCGAGATATGTTGGCTAATCAACAAACCTGTGAACGCCTCGTTGAGGGACAAAGCGAGATGATTGGCCGAGGAGAGAACCCAGCGTCCCTCACCCACCCACACTATCCACAACTATTAAAGAGATTACGCTGGCAAATTTTGCGAGTTGGAGTCCAGTCTTAGTCTGAGTTTTGAGTTCGCCACGCTTCCTCCTGTCTGTTAGCCGTCACCACCCGTCAACTGAATAAACTGAAAATTTTGAGAGACTTAGAAAAGAATTATCGAAGACCTGTAAAAAGAAATTGTAAATATTTTTTGGACTGAATAATTAGAGTGGAAGAAAAAAACTGAACTTAGTTTTCTTTTTGTGAAGTTAATTCTCGTCTCTTGGCGCCTGAATGGCGACGCTTTGAGTTATTGACGTTTTTCGCTACGGAAGGACGGCATATAAACCCTCGATACATGAGGGAATGAGAGAACCGGCAACCACCATTGAGGACTGGCCGAAGATTGGCTTTTATGTGACAGTGGGTCTCTTAAGGTGCTTTTTCATTGGTTTTGCGACCAGGATAATTTCATGCTTTCGCAAGGAAACCTACGTTTAAACACCCCAGTTTACTAGCAAGACGAGAATTCGAAGAATCTAAATAGGAAATATGCGTTTAAACACCAGAGGACGCGTATTACACTAAAAACATAAAACTTTTATTTTTTTTTTTTTTAGATCAACGACACGACAGTACATCGTATAGAATAAAGAAAACATAATGGCGGAAGTCGCGCTACAATTATAACACAGACGAAAATACTTTAACTCTGAGTGAATCTTTACGTAACCAATTAGGCGTTGCATTCAAAACGGACAAAAAACAAAACAATTAATAAACACGAAAAGGCGAGGAATATTTTTCTTTTGCCCCTTTCTCTGTTCGTCCACGACTTTTAAAATAAGCGTCAAGGCGTGGTATGAAAAATTCAACTTTTATTTTACTCTTATAAAAAATATATTTCCTTTGAAGGAAATGGTATAATTTCCAAGAAATTATACACAGAACACTAACACTGTAAGTACCGCTACGTACAACGTTTTTTTTTTAAAAAAATGGTAGGAAACAAATGCTTGTTTCCGCCCTTCTCAGTTTTTCTAAAAAAAACTTTCTTAAACTGAAGACGGTTTAAATTTAAAAAAATCTGTACATTTTTTATTTTTAGCAAGCTCAATCATGAACACACTTGAGACAGCATTATAACAATTAGTGAAATTGCATATACGGCAACAACAACAGCAACAACGACAGCAACAACAAAAGCAACATCAACAGCAACATCTGCAACAAGAACTGTTAATAAAACTACAGGTCCAGCAACATGAAAATCAACATCATATGGAAAAGTTATTTGTTCAAGTCGTAAAAAAGCGTCCACTGAGAACAGTACCGTATTTTCCATATGGAATGCGTTGACAAATTTTGCAGCTTACTGGAGACGATATGAGGAATTTAGTGTCAGCAGTGGTCGACCAGAAGAGAAATTATATTACGCAAATTGGAGACGGCTGAACATACTAAATTAATAGTCTTTATTTTGCCACGAAAAACTTCGGAGCTATCTTTCGCTGATACAGTGCAGCTTTTTACAGAACTATATAGCTCAAAAGTCTATAAGCCTAGAAAATGTTTCTATCTAGTGAAAAACGACGAATACACCTTCGCAACATATGCTGCCGTAATGCATAAATACTACAACGAATTTAAACTATCAGACTTTAGTGCAAACAAATGTATATGTCCAGTATTATTAGCGCAAATACTTGCATGAAATCGAAATGCTGAAATCAAAAAAGCGCCTTCTAACAAAACTAGAACATGAACTGAGTTTAAATCTACAAGAATTAACAAAAACAAAATTAAAAACAAAAAGACTCGAAAAGTATTGAGTTTGGAATCGTGCATATAAAATATTAGCCAAAACTAAAAGCCACGTAACAAAAAAATTGCAAGCTAGGAAATGGCCAGAGGTGCTACTATGCAGGAAAACAAGCACAGCGGTAACTATTAAGTTTGTACATGCGCTGCTCACTTGTTTTGGAGTTGTCTATTGCCTGGTTAGTGATAATGTAACCGAAATCAGTTTCCAAGAATTTTGCGAGACATACTAGATAAGCCGAGCGTTTTGTGAACACGCTAAAAAGGACACTAAAAAGGCTTATGGATCGTCTACGAAAAAAATGTCACAGCAGTTTTTTCAAGTATACAGGATTATGGCAAACTCTAATATTCCAGCAGTCCTATCACTCGCAAAAATGGCCGTAAAATCAGGTCGGTATTCAAAAAAGTATTACCGAGACAAATCACGCAATGTCTACTTTAAGCATTTTAAAAATAACGTTTTTTGGGGGGTGGGGGAGGAACGGGAAAGATAATACAGAGAATCGGCAATGTTATCAACGGCCTGAAAATCACACACAAAAGTATGGTAACCAGATATTGACACGCATTAAGATTTACTTCGGAAGAAGTAGACGCTATTGAAACCGTCTTTTTTCACAATGGAGTCACTACTACTGAAGGCCTGGTAGCCAGTCGAGGATAAAGGTTAATGGGTGTACGGTAGTCAATGAGAAAATATCGTAGTAATCGTTAGTAGTGGAAATTTGGTAAATTGGTACTTAAAGAGACGGCTCAATAAAAACTTGTTCACGTTGGATTTAAAGACGACCATATTGTAGTCAGTTAGAAAGCAGGAAAACGGAAGAGAGCTCCACAGACGGTCAGTTCTAAGAAAAAAAACTTCGTTCATGGAATCCACGTTTAAGTTTAGGCACAGATAAAGAGTGGGGGAAATTATTGATAGTGGTTTCAACTAGACAAGTTTTCTTCGTGAAAGTCAGATAAGGCGGACCATAGATTAGAGCTCAGGCGAACATTTGCCATGAAAATAGCGATAAAACAGAGACAGGCTTGCAACGTATCTTCTGTTGGAAAAAGGTTGCAGAGAAGAGAAAAGGACACTCCCACTACGCTATGAATTTTTTAAAACTCTGTATAGGCAGGATAAGAGTTTCTAGCATCTCCTGCCCCGATATGGCAACTGCACTCCATCCCTGGAGTACTTGGCTCTTATACATGTAGAGAATTGCATGAGATGTTAAAAATCTACTGGAGCGGTAGAACGATCCCAGCATATTCCAGCAGCCTTGGTAACGGATTTGATGTATGTGTTCCATCTCAAATCGGGAGTAAAAGCCAGATCCAGCAGCTTGTCAAAACATGAAGCCTCTCCAAGACGAGAGCCATTCATTTCAATTGATGCGAGACGGGGATCAGAGCGTTGGTGATGGAAAGATGGAATCTTGGTTTTAGATGCTACGACAGATTTGATATTTATCTCAAGGTTGCCATCTATGCTACTGAAGCCACAACTGGAGTCACAGCACCTAGGAAGGTCAATGTCATAAACTATCAAAACGAAATTATTACCCATTGTGGGCACGAAAGGAAATGTAATGATAAAACTTCACGACGTCAACTAATAAGTCTCCCATAAAGATTTATCGTTATTAGCTTCTGATTCTTCTATATATCTATTAATCCTCTTTGATATATAATTAACTATTATAATCACCATAACAACCCAATTATATTAGTATGTTGGTGCAAAAATAATGCCGGTTTTCGGCGTATATATATCGGATAAAAACGACGTCATTTTTGCAGCAACTTAATAGATAGTCCCCAATTCCTATCGACGTAGATCGCTTTCCTATCAGTAAAGCAACTTTTTACCTTACATCCCCCACCGAATTCTATCTGGATATTTATTCTGTCGGTATCTAATTTTTCCTGTAAAAATTATCCATATAATCCTAAGTAAAGCATTTAAACTTACTTAATATTACGCAATTAACCATATCTTTTACCATATTCATGTGCCTCTATATTACCCTGAATGTCTTGTAAGCGGGTATTGAGTGCTATCAAATTTTTCTCTAATATTTTATGAAAATCTCCTATAATATGCTAATTAGGAGTTGTAGAATTGAAAGCCATGGTTAATTCCAACAGAATTTCCGACGGGAAACTAATCTGCACAAGTCCTGGAAATGGAAATGGAAAAGTGTATTCGGTGGGTAGCTGATCTGTATAAACTTGAACTTTAAAATTTTGCTTGCAAAGAACAAAAATCATTCTCGCGCGTACACAAAAACAGAAAAACATTATGTGAAAGAATGCTAAAAAGATGTTTATAGAGCAATTTCGATTTCTTTGGAATATTTCCCAGTAGAAAATATCTTCTATCGCAATTTTAAGATTTTATCATCGCAATTTGGGAATCTCTAAATCTAATCAATAAACATTTTCTTTAGATTTTACCACAAGTTTTTTTCGCTGAGCCCGAACTTAACCTTTTTTGTACCAATGTTCCTTAAATGGAACATAGTTTTCAACATACTATAGAAATTGTAATTTTGCTTTAAATTCAATTGTTATAAGTTATTTCTATTAAAGTAGCTTCATTTTACTCCAGATTTATGAAAACTTTTATAAATTATTCTTATAGTTATATTTAAAGCAAAATTACAATTTCTATAGTATGTTGAAAACTATGTTCCATTTAAGGAACATTGGTACAAAAAAGGTTAATTTGGGATATTATTTTGACCTACACATTTCTACATTATTATCACCTTTCTTTGCATGGAAGCCACTCGGAGATAAGGATTATTGCGTGTACAGTAATCAATGGGATAATATCGTAGTAATCGCTAGTTATAGAGATTTGATAAAGTGTCTTACTTAAGGGGGCGGTATATCAGGAATTTGTTTATGTTGGACTTGAAGACACCCAAGTTGTAGTCAGGTGGGAAACAGGCAAACAGAAGGAGTTCCACAAGCGTGTACTTCTAAGAAAGAAGCTTTGTTCATGGAATCTATTTTTTGATTTAGGCACAGAGAAAGAATGGGGAAATTATGGACAGTAGTTTCAGCTAAACGGGTGTTTTTCGTGAAAGATTGGCGACGGGGGGACCAGAGATTGGAGCTCAAACGAGCACTTGCCATGGAAATAACGATAAACCAAAGACTGGCTCGCAACGTCTCTTCTGTGAGAGAGAGGTGTCAAATAAATATGCCCTCCCTCATAATTTGTAGTTTTCCATTTATACGCTAACCAGCATAAAATATAGCCTATAAATATTATTCATTATAAATAGCCTATAAAAAATTGATAATATACAAAATACAAATACAGAAAATATAGCAGGCTGTAACTTTAGAAGAAAAAATAGATGCCCTCTACAAGGTTCATGCAAAATAAAAAGTGGAGTTTATAGCTGCACAGTATCACAAAGCCCAAATTTAGATGAGGTTAACAGCAACCATAACTCGACCACCCGATTAAAGAACTACACCAACTTTAACCAATGTACCAATCAAATACAGACCAACCCATCACATATCAATGCCACCCCAATCTATCTGAAAATAAATACATTAAACAAGATGAAATCTATTTTGGTTCCACATCTGGACTTATTAAGCACAGGATTTTTTTCCTGTTTTAGTCCTCTCGTCTGCCACAGCGATTCGGTATTTATTCTTACCTCTTATAATATTCTCTATATTTTCACCACCTCTCTCTATATATATTTAAAATTTTATTGCTCTGAAACCGGTTTTATTTGTATATCTTTTTATATATGGCAGCCACTTGAGAGTAGCCCAATGTATCTAATCTTTCTTTTATTGACCAACTGACACCACAAGACAAAAATGCAATTCCTTTTCCAACAAGATGGCGCTACATGTCACACGTTTTACAGATCACCGACACAAGTTCATGACATGTTCACGGAAGAGAGAACAATAAGCAAAGGGTTATGGCCACCACGTTCCCCGGACTTGTCATCATGTGATTTTTATCATTGGGGAACTTTAAAACAAAAAACGTCATGCAAATAATCCTCACAATCTAGACTAACTAAAGGAGAAAATTTCCAACGCTACCAGGAGAATCACTAGAGAAAATCTACAGGCAATATTTGCAAACGTTGTTAAACATGCTCAGAAATGCATAGATGTCACTTCCAACATCTTTTATTACACTACAAATAATTTCAACAATGCTAAATGTAATTTTAACAATAAAAGAATGTTTGTCCTCTCTACTGCATTTTCTGGGCTACTTTTAAGCGGGCCACCCTGTAATATTCCACTTCTAATGAAAAACATTTATCTTCGAAATGTCATGGTCTTAAGAGGATTGTTTTTCATTCTCCATTAATTTTCGTCCTCATTGATCTAGTGATTTTATAAAATTCTATGTAACTTTTACTCTTAATATTTTTCATTTAGTATGTATATAAATTCATTTTATGAGTCGCTCATTATTTGAATGGATTTTAACGGCCTGTGAAATGGTAAAATCTCATTTCACGTACACTGAAACCATGTTATTATATAGCTTTTAAATGATAATTTGTATTTTAGTTCTCATACTTGCAATCGAACACTCTATTACTTTTTTTCAACAGATCATAACCTTATGTCTTTCTCTTTCTCACTTTTACTCCCCCACTCATTCCCTATACATATCTATGAATATTTTTACAAGTATTCACATAAAATATTATGAATGAGATATAATATATTATGTATTTATTTTCAATGTTTATTTGAACAGTTCTTAATAGGCCATCAGAGTTAGCTTGTATATTATAAAAATGTATTTATGATAATTAAGTAACACAGAAACTACCACACTTTATCCCGGTAGGAAATCTAGAAGCTAATGTGCATAACACCAACGGGCGTATGAGTACACTTGTTTGCGTAAGTTGTTAAAATTCCGAGATGCCTTCAATAAGTTTCCGGGCTTTTTTGTATTAGGCATTTGAAATTCAATATGTTATTGTTATACATCTTATGAGATAACTGACTAACTTTCATGGTCTTACGTTTAAATAAACAGCTAGAGCAGGGACTGGAATACACTTTAATAAAGCTTGATTGTCACAGCTGGTGAATTTCAAAAATTCAGTCTATACTTGAGGACACTTTAAAAGAAGGATATGGAATAAAATTCTGTTTTTAACTTGGAAAATGCCACAGAAACGTATGAAATGCGTCATGCTGTTTTTGAATGGCATAAGCGATTCAAGAAAGGCACGAGGTGTGGGAGGAGTAGGGAAGTCAGAACACCAGAGTTGATTGTCCAAATAAAGAATTTCATAGATATATGGAGACAATAATGCACAGTTTTATGTCAGTGTGGGAATTGTGCTCACAATTATTCGCGAGGAACTTTAGATGCGAAAGATTTGCGCGAATTTTTTCCTAAGGATGTTCCGAGAAGATCAGAAAGAAAGACGTTGTCATGACAGCATGGAGATGGCCGAGCTGATCAATTCAGATCCCGCAGTTCGTTATGTTCTTGTGACCTGCCATGAAAGATGGATCTACTGCTATGACCCAGAGACCAATAGACAAAGTTCCCAGTGAAAGCATGCGTGCTCTCAAAAATCCACGAAGGCCAGACAGAGCAAATCCACCCCAAAACTTACGATGATCCATGTTTTGGATAGCACGGGCAAGAACTACATGCGCTGGGTTCCCATTAGCAAATACTCAACAAGGAATACTATGTTGAGGTCTAGGAAGTTCAGGAACAGATTCTGTCGGAAGAGGTCTGCACTCTTCAAATCGGATCAGTGGCATTTCCATCAGAACAATACACAAATTTTCAACTCCACCCTTTTTACAGACTATTTGACCAAAGTGGGCATCAAGACAGTTCCTCGCCCCTCATATAGTTCAGATCTTGTTCCCTATGACTTTTGATTATTTCTTAAGCCCCAGAAGGGCTGTCGTTACATTGCAGCCGGATGAGATTACTTCGATAGGGACTAGAATTTCATGTGTGTACTATCAATAAAAGTTCCCATACGAAAAACGTCTGGAAACTTATTGAATGCATCTCGTATCTTGCCTAAGCGATATATGTAGGAGACTAAAGTTGAATAGTGAATAAGATATTTGTTTGATACTTTAGATGAAACAGACTCAACCGTCCCCAGAGGGTAACGCACCAGAAAAGGCGACCAGTCATCATATAATTTGGATCCAAAAATTCTGTTCTTGAAATTCGTTACCCATATATTTGCCTAGTCAAAATTCTTCCAAGAGTACTTACGGGAGGTACCACGTACTGATTGTCAAAATCCTAAGTGAAAGTGATTTTGTGGAATGAACAGGATTCGAACTTAAAAGAACCAAGTGGCAAGTTCGTGCTGTTAACCACTTGGCCACCGTCAATTCCCAGTAACGATGATGAAGCAACTGATGAGGGCGACAATTATGATGATGATGATAATGATAATGATGGTGATGACGACTACGATGCTAGCGGCAATACGATGAAGACGACGACGATGATGATGATGTTAACAACGTTGACCAACGATGATGATGCTAACGACGACAACGATGATGATGATGATGATGATGATGAGGACGATGAAGACAAGGACGATGATAATGAAGTTAGGAACGATGACAACGATGGCGACGACGATGATAATGATGATGATGAAAATGGTGATGATGACAATAATGCTGCTGCTGATGATGAAGAAAACTGATGACAACGACGGCAACGACGATGTTGTTGTTGTTGTTGTTGATGATGATGATGATGATGATGATGATGATGATGATGATGATGATGCTAAATATGTTGAGAGTGCCGATTACTATGATGCTGACGACGAAGATAATGCTCAAATTGAAGATTGAATATTTTCCTCGTTTCTTAAAAAATTTTTCCTTGATACAGAAACTTTTATTTTTGAATTATATACTATGTGTTTATTCATGAGTTTTAGATTTGGTTCTCCTGTCTTTTTTATTTTTCCCCTTTCCAAGCGACATTGAGTCTTGGGGAAAAAGACTCCGCATATCTGTTCCAAGAAAGTAAAATCAATATGGCCGCCTAAACGACAATGACAAATTTGTATGAATAATACATGGCTGTATATTCCTCTGACGTTTGTATTCAATCCGTAAGTTTAGTAGAGGAGAATGAAAAAGTAGTTTTAGACTTGGCGAATTGACAGATCAACAACAAACATTATGATTTTATGTGAGGAGTTGTGTTTTAAGTTTTTTTTTTAAAGTTTTTTTTTAAGCACATCGCCATTTGGACATGTTTGTGGAGGATATGTAAATCGAGGGAGTACAAGTGAAACGAGTTCATCAGAGCACATTCCATTAAAATATTTATAAAATAGACACAGTGATGCAACATTGCGACGATGGGACCTGGGCTGGAGCTTAGTTGATAAAGCGGGACCGATTAGATTGACAACTCTTTTTTATTTAAGTTTATGAAAATGCAGCTTTGTAGAAAAACATCATTGAGTTTGAAGACAAGGTAAAGCGAATAATGACAATATTGAAAGATTTCAATAATTTTCAATATAAATATTAGTTTACTCGCTCGTACGTCCAGTGTCACAAAAGCATCATCATCGCAAACATTAATTAATGAGAAACGAATTACGTCCCTTTATAGTCGCTCTTTATCGGTTAAAAATCATTTAAACCATTTCCTCTCAAGCAAAAAAAAAACAAAAAAAAAACATGGCTGTCTGTTAAGGTTTAAAATTGACTATTTATTTTATGATTTTTAAAAAGTCATGTTGAGTAGAGACTCTAAGTTTTTATAGGTTCTTTTTAATTTTCTTTTAAAATGGGGCAGTGGATTGGCATCTGTTCCTTTATAATTTGTATATAAATTATTCCGAAAAATAAACAATACTAAACTATGTGTTGTGTATTGAATTTTCATTTCATACAAAAATCTGCATTTTTAAAATCAATTCTTTTTATCTTTAAAAAGTTAAAAAAGAATGTGTTTGAAATTGTTTTAAATTCGTCGTTATTTGTTTTATTTTATTTTTATTCATTATATCTATATATGTATATTACGAATTTGCAACTTCCATGGATTTTCCAGGTGGTCAGCTTGTTATAAATTATCCATTTACAAACATTATGTGTTGTACCAGGATGGTATTCTTCTGTTATGTGCCTTAAATTTTCGGGCTATACCCCCCCTCTTTAGAAAAGAAGAAAAAAGTTCTGTAACAATGGTAATACTCGACATTTACACATCGACGTACAAAATCAAAATGCATAAACACGTTTGTGCGCATGTCGTCTGCGCATATACTATCGTGAATGACAACAAATAATTATATTTTAAACCAGTCAGAAAACTTTTGAATTTATTTGAAATGATCTTTCTGGGAGCTACCTAAATCCTTTATAACACCAACATTTTTCTTGTATAAAATCCAGTTAACCCGAGGTTACAGATCGGTGTTGTTGGGCGCCCCACTGGAGGCACTCATCCCTGCAACATCTCTCATCACTCACACACACAAACACATTCAACTCATCGACTTATTATCGACTGTTAATCTGTACAAACTTTATTCATTGAAATATTTTCAATTTTTCTCCCTGAAATATCTTACTAGTAAAAAATAAAATTAACACAGATTCTTATAAACAATTAATTATAATTTAATTTCGCAGGGTACGGCATAATCACGTTGACACACCGGTTCCCGGTGGATCACCGTAGTTAAGCAACGTTGAATCTAGTTAGTACTAAATGGGTTATCATTTCGAACTTCCAGATGGTCTATGTGTTCTCTGCTTATCTCGGCATTGTTTCCAATCGTCCTGGACTTCTGCCCACTGGACTCAAACAGTGCCGATTCAGAAGAGATGTGGTTGATGATTACGCAACCCTAGCCACACAATTAAATGCGCAACTGCCACTACAGAGGGTGTCCTTTGTCTTTCGAGACTGAACGGAGGCATCGAATTGAGTAGAAAAGTTGTGAATACGATTTTTGCTCAGCAGTAAAACCCATGACTCTTAATTAATCGATTCATACTTCTTTAATGTCTCAGCTGATGAATTTTCCTTGTTTTTACAAGAACTCTAAGAATATTCACGAACCTTCTGTGTTTTTCCTATTTATGTAAACTTCCATTTAACCATATACAAATATGAAAGTCAAAGTTATGTTTTTACGTGACAAAAGCGTTGTTTAAAATGTTAAATGGAATACGTATAAAATACGTTTAAAAGCAAAATGACAACGAAATATTATGAAAAAAACAAACAAAAAAAAACAACAAATATTTATTTGTTTAAAATTAATATTTCGGAGGATAGAGTTTATCTCCAAAATATCAATTTTAAATAAATAAATATCTGTTTATTTTCTATAATATTGCGTTGTAATTTGCCATTTAAACGTATGTTATACGTATTTTATATTCGAACATATAAACATCTCTTTTGTGGACATATGCTTTCTAAACGTATTATCATGTTTTGTTTATCATATAAAAGTGTCTTTCGTTTTTCTCACATTTGATTAAAAAATCTGCAAACCTTTGTGATTGAAAATATTTCTCTGTGTCCGGCACATCCTTAAAATACTTATCCCATTACTAAAAATCCTTAGAGTAAAACTATAAAACTAGTGCAGAACACATCCCTAAATATATTTATTGATGGTGTTTGGTTTGGTTGTTTTGTAGAGAAAAATAATTTTGTTTTGGGCTTTCGAAAAGATGATTGAATTTTGCAAAGGGAAAGGAAAAAAAGTGACATCAATATTTGGTGCATTTATTGGTTAGGAATCTTAAGACAATCATATCAGGTAGAACCGGACTAGGAAGGGGAGTAAATAGGAACTATAATTTGAAAAAAAGGTACTTGTGCATAATTTGAACCAAACGTAACTAACCAGCCGCTCGGCTTTGCTCGGAACATGACATCATGCGCTCAGGGTTGGCTGTAATCTGACGTAAGACGCCGATCACTGCGCATCAAAGGAGCAGACGATCCTTGGAAAATATTGGAAGGAAAAAATTATTAAATTAAGTAAACAACACACCCTCAAATTGCTGTTTCTAATAACTTTATACATGAGGAATATCGCCATCTTGGATCAACAGTCAGTTGCAAAGGCCAAGACCTTTTTGACAGTTATGTTTTCGAGTTTATGTGGAGATAGAAATGTGGTATGGACCCTTTTGTCTCCATCTTAAACTATATATTAGAAGGCTACCCGGTTGGCGAATTTTCTTCCACATTTTCTGTCTCTTCTCACGCCACTTTAACATCGTCTGATGCGACCGTAGAAAAGTCTACCTAATCATAAGGGAACACCTTAACACCTTAACCTGTCTTAATTTAATTTGATTTTAAAAATCAGTTTAAGAGCTCCACAGGAAAAAAATGTTCATGAAAAAAAAGAAAATAAAAAAGTTTACAAATTTAAAGAAAAAATGCCCCCCCCAAAAAACAATAAGAATACATGGAAACACATAAAAAAGCTTTTTTTTTTTTAAATTCTCTAAAAAAAAATAAGAAAACAAAAAAAAAAAAATGCTACTAATTTTGTTCAGTTTTAGTTGACAAAAAAAAAAAGAGTTGAAAAATGCAACTTGTTTTTTTTTTCACTTCATTACAAAAATAAAAGAGAAATTGTTAAGACTTTTGATTTTTTTTTCTTCTCTTTTTTAATTACATTTTCACCCCAAAACAAGGTACAGTGCCACTTTGAAGTAGGGGCTACTATCAAGGACATAAGTTGCAGGGGTATTATGAAGGGAAATGAGTAGCAAGATGTCTGTCCACATCACTTGAACTTCTGCATGTCAGTACAGTTGGGAAAGCAGAATCCCGGAAAGGAGTTCCAAAGTCTAACAGTTCTGGGGAAGAAACTATTGGAGTAGAAGGCTTTTTCACACCTAAGGATCTCTTCTGTGAAGGGGTGGGATTTAGCTTGTCAGGTTTGTGGGGGGTATTCACGTCGAGGGGGTACAAGTGCTTGTAGTTCTTCAGAGTATTCGTCATTTAAGTACTTATAGAACAGGCAGAGGGATGCAACATTTCGCCGATGGGACAGAGACTGAAGCCTAGATGACAAGTCAGGACCTATCAGGTTGGCGACTCTGTTTTGAACCCTGTCCAGGAGTGAGAGACAAGTAGCAGATGCACCAGTCCAAATGTGACAGCAGTACTCATACTTGGGCGAATGCTGGCCTTATAGAGGTACAGAATACTTTCAAGCGTAAGTAGTCTTCTAGCATGGCAGGGAGAGGCCACCTTCACAGCAGTCTTGGTAATTTCTGGTGATTTTAATTATATTTAAATATTTTCTTCAGTATTTTCTTTGATTAGTGCCAAACTCCGATGATTGGCGACGCTCGGCAAAAACCGGCGGTCGACGTCATACCGAGCAAAACCAAGCAGCCAGTTAGTTACGTCTGTTTCAAATTATGCTCAAGTACATAAAAAAATACAGATATTGCTGAAATGTTAGTTATCAGGTATTTTGTAGAATAGACAAAAGATACAAAAATAATATAAAGTGTAGTATCTGTTCTGCTTCGACTTTGGTCTATTCTGTTTTTGATCATTAAAGAAGAAGTCCTTCTAAACTGAGACAATTTTTATTTTGTTCTAATTTTGGGGAGCTAGATACACACACACATTTTCGCTTTTATATATATAGATTATAAAATTATCTACATAATTATTTTCCCTATTCCTTCCTTAATTAGTGCGTACGTTACGCTTTGAAAAAGGCCAAATACAACTTTTAGAGGCCAAACTACTTCAACATATGCACACTTTGTGACGTTTTGCTTTAAGACAGCCAATCTGGCAATCCCAGACAAGAATATGGGGGTTACTTCCTTTTTATGCAGCCTCGTTTTCATATACCGTTACAATAAACTCGTAGTAATTTCAACGTGCAGCAGTTCCCCACCGCAGAAAATGTCAAGGAATCTACAGATAGATGGGACAATTTTTTACATTAAATGAATTCAACTTATAAATGACTGTACGCATGCGCAAAAAACAATAGAAAAATGTCGGCATGTTGAAATGATAATTTTGCATTTCAACTTGCCGACATTTGTTCTGTACGCGTTATTCATCCATCCAAAACAAAGATTTTACTCATTATAAACCATACTTGATGTATGGTAACTATGTCCTGTAAATTCAACTGTTATGTGACCAGTAGTTTAAGAGCTTATCGATTAAATATTTTCCCAAAGACGCATAGACGAACGCACATACATAGTGTAATAAAAATGAAGACATTTTTAGATGAGCAAAAAAGGATTTGTTCAACATAAAATACAACCAGTAGAGATGCATAATAAATGGACGACAACCCGTTAAGAGAAACTGATCAATTGATTCACCTGATTGCTGTTTTCTAGTAGCGAGTAGGTGACGAGCAAAAATAGAATTAACTGGTTGATATAAGTCGAGTGAAGAATACTAATAGCGTCTTCGAATGTTATACAGTTTGATAGCAGGGAATAGTTGGTTGGTTGGTTGTTTTGTTTTACGGCATATCAACCATTTTCAGGTTATTTAATGCCGAATCTGGTGATTTTGAAGAACGATTTTTTAATATAGTATATTTGGTTTTTAAGTAGTATTCTATTTAACCCATAGTTGGGACCCTAACAGGTACTACCACTCCAGAGTGGACCTGGGAGCAATGGCAATTAAAACGTGGCTCCACACTCCCCAAGGCCTGCAAGCTGAGGCCTCACCATCGGATATAGTTTAAGGTCATATCCAGGAGCGTAGCAGGGAATAGGCTTTAGGTGATACATAATTAATATATATACTTAGCTTATTCAAAGGATTTTCACGATGAGCGGTTATCAGAGAGTCGATACAATTGACAAGTGTACGATGCGAGTAGTTCCATTCGTCAGCGGTTTTTTCCAACGATCCTTCAAATTTACTAGATCACCAAATCGTATCCATTGTTACTGTTTATTTTTTATGTTGAATAAATTATGATAAAAATGAAGACCTTTTTAAATGAACAAAAAGGTTTTATTCAACAGTATCTGTTCTGCCGATGCTGCACGTAAAATAATTTGTACCAGTCAATGGAGGGGAAACCCTCTATACTGGTACAATTATTATTTTTGGTAACCAGAGTGCCCCCTTTTTGCCTGCTTTTAGGGGAGCTGGTTTTTACCCCACCTTAAAAACGGCCTTGTGCCTAATTTGCTTTGGTGGGGAAGCAAATAAATACAATAAAATACAACCAGTAGGGATGCATAATAACTTTAAAATATGACAAACTGAACGGATGAACGAACGAACGCGCCAATTTACAACGTTGTTTTTAAGTCCAATCTGCGCATGCGTATAAACGCTGCACGTCACATCATAATACCCATGTGTACTGTTTTATTTATATAGATGAATATAATAGAACAAAAATAACTATTGTGAATTAAATCCTGTGGTATTAATATTAGATCCATATAGTTAAACAAAGTAAGTGGCCCGTTGTAGTACTTTGCAACTACATATTTTCAGCTCGCTGTATGGGTTTCCAGCTGTATCGGGGATATTGCTCCTCCTTCACTAATTTTCCGCAGAAACGTATACAACGATGTATCCGCTTTGCAGCTTTTGATAAAATAATTTTTTAGTACAAGATATTTTGTTATGTTAGAATTAAAGATAATTATGTTTTAGTTGATTGGGAAGCAGTCATGCGATATTGTGTTCCGCAGAGTTTTTGTATATTTGTAACAGACAGCGTTTTCTGGTTTTTACTCATTTATCCATAGTTAGAAAGCAGTTTTTGCTCTTGTAAAGAGAATAAGAAAAAGAGCTGTCCGTTACCCTTTGTATAGCAGCTTTTGTATATCCGCCTTTGTGTAGCCGCCTTTATGTAGCCGCCTCAGCACGTCCGATGAAGACGGAAGTTTCTATAAATGTCCGTCGCTTCTCTAACTCGAACGCTGAATGAAGGGTATCGGCCATGTTCATTTTACGATATTGTATGCTGATGACACGAGGATGGAAATAAAATAAAAAGAAAAGAAATAGTGTGTTTTCCGCTTCCTCCCTTTTTCCAAGCATGACGCCCATTTGAATGATTTTCTATAAAATCCGCCTCGGGCATTTTCCATTCAGCAACTTTATTTACTTGAATTTTTCAGCTCGACGCGATTTTGTTGTCTTCTTTCTTTGCCACGAGAAAATTGAAATTTGGCTTTCGGCAAAAGGGAAAATGTCAGTTTTACTGAAATTCCAATTGAATCAGCAAATGATTTTCACTTTCCTTTTCAGTTACAGAAGAAAAGAAAGCAAAACACCCCCCTAACGACTCAACACGCAACCAAGGTTCAAGTTAGAGCAAGCTATTAATTCCGGCCTGTTATTTGAAACACTGAGTGCTAAATTATGCAGGGGGAAAGTGGCTTGGTTAAGAAGCAAACGAAGAGCTAGAACAATAGAAAAGCATACGGATGATACAGCAAAAATTATTGACGGAGATTTAAAGCCATTAAAAATTGATGGAATTATTAGATAAATTTAAATAAATATGGGAAATGAAACTTTGTGTTAGGATTTGGAATATGACGTAAGTCAGCGATCAACGTGAAACGAATAAAACAAATCAGTTATTATAAGTACTTAATTGTCTTTGCAAGTAACAAAATACAAACATCAATAATCAATTTGTAACGGATCAGTAAAAATTTAAACTTTACATTCACAAATCATTCGTTCATTGATAACAATATAATAAGAAAGGATAACATAATCAGCCCTTGTACCGAATATTTCTGTGTAACATTGAAAGTATATGTCAAAGTTCTTTCTAGACTCTACTTCTTCAGATTATACGATGTATTGCTTTTTTAACTCAGGAGTCACTACGTATAAAGGCCTGATGGCCACTCGAGGATAAGGGTTAGTGAATATAAGGTGATCGTGTAGTAACCATTAATGGTGTAAATTGGGTAGAATCTGATTATTTATGGGGACGGCTTAACAGGAACTTGTTCACATTGGTTTTGAAGGCATCCATGTTGTATTTAACCGGGAAGCATGTCAGCGGAACAGTGTTCTAAAGGCGGGCAATTCTGGGAAAATAAAGCTTTGGTCATGGAATCTGCGTTCAGATTCAGGAACAGACAGAGAGTGGGAGAATAATATATAGTGGTTATAGCTAGTCGAGTGTTTTTGTAAAAGTTTGGCAAGAAGAGGCCACAGGTAGAGTTCAGTCGAGCACGTGTCATGAAAATGTCGATAGAGCAGATATAGGCTCCCGATGTCTCTTCTGTCGGAAAGAAATTGCAGGGAAGAGAGAAGGACATCACTCAGCTACTAAGTTTTGAAGCCGGTTTTGAACTCTATCAAGGACGGACAAGTCACACCGAACAGCTCCTGCTCAGGTATAGCAGCGGTACTTTATTTTTAGAACGTGCCTGGCTCTAAAACAGATAGAGGATTGCATCGACAGTGAGAATGAAAACTTTCGGCAAGACAAAAACTATTTATCTGCTCATATTAATATTTTGAACGGTGCTTACTCTTTACAAAGCGACTCTGAACCATAACTTAAAATTGGAATAACCAGAAGTTAAAATTGGAATTACCAGAAGTTAAAATTCCGCCAAATGTTACACCTTCCACATTTCAAAGTCTACTTCTGTTAAACTTATTACATTTCGAAGTCAACACCTTGGAGATGTTCAGCCCAATCTCTACTGCAGTAAGGGATTTACTTTATGGGGATTTATAAACTACCAACCTGATGCTTACCCGTCGGCTGTCACAGATAAATTGTGTAAACGTATCACTAGGCATAGGATCAACGCACCCATCCAATCAAAAAGAAAAAAAATAATACAAATTAATTAGCCAATGGGAGTAGAGCACGCTAAAAATAAATTGAACGAGTCTATGGAAGCCGGTTTAAGCGAGATAAAAATCCAGCATTTTTGTAAACAAGAGATAAATTGAAACAAACACCAAGAGGATAAATCAACCCGCTTTTGAATGTAAAGCTAGCAAACACTCCATTCCATGACTGATACTAAACAAACAAAAAGGAATAAGCGCACTTTATGAAATGAGAATATTCTTTTTTTTAATTTCAGGTTATTTATTGCCGAATCCAAAGATTTTGAAGAAATTTTTTTTAATAGAATGTACTTGTTGTTCTCAAGTCGATTTCTATTTAACTCATAGTTGGGACTCTAACAAGTACTGCCACTCCGGGTCAGAGTGGACCTGGGAGCAATGTTTACTTTTTAATAAATTGTTGGTTGGTTGTTTTTGTTTTACGGCATATCAACCCTTTTCAGGTTATTTAATAGCAAATCATGTGATTCTGAAAATTTTTTTTTTAAATAGAATATATTTGTTTTTTTTGGGGGGGGGTCAAGTTGGTTTCTATTTAACCCATAGTTGGGACCCTAACAGGTACTACCATTTCGGATCAGAATGGACCTGGGAGCAATGGCAATTAAAGGGTGGCTCCACACTCCCCAAAGCCCGCAAGCTGGGGCCTCACCACTGGATATAGTTTAATGTCATATCCAGAATCGTTTGAAATAAGAATAATAACCTTGCATCTTCTGATATTTAAAAGAAATATCAGCATCGGCTCAGTCAAGCAAAGTGATACAAAGAGAAATTAAGAAACGAAAAACTCACGTTAACATTTCTGGCAGATTGAAGATGAGTTACTGTGGAGAGCTGTAATATCCAGCATCCGAATTTCTATTTGATGATTTTCTTATGTTGTGATACACACAAACAAAACCTATAACATCACTATCTAATAAACCGACTATTTTCACACCAAAGAGTTGAACAGCTGTTTTTATTAGAAAGTAGTAAACAACCTATCTTTAAGGCAGAATATCCCATGAAATGCTTTGAATTTTAATGAAATAATGATACAGAAATACTCACAGATTTGACTATATAATGAACAGTTAAATATGCTTTTCTTCCATCGGAGTCTAGAGACTAGTACACTTGCATTGTCAGCTAATTTTTTATGGATTGTCTTAAAACCAAGCAGAACTCATGTAGATTAAATAGACTGATCTAAATCATAGCTGAATATGTTTTAGCTATATAGTCTCGAAAATGTAATCATTAACATATACGTTTAGTATAATCTTTTTCTTCGTTTTCCTGTTCTGTGGAGCATGCAATGTGAAAATACAAGTTAAGAAAAGAAAAAGAAAAAAAACATTAATCTATTGAAGAGTATGTAGTCATTGAGAACGAATTTTATTGATATCTGAAATTTAATCATTTCTCAATTATTACAGAATACGGATACTACACCAAAAATTACCGATGAAAATTCAAAGCCATGAGATATTAAGCATAAAAAGAATTATTAAACAGATGTTGGCTATTAAATATTGTGTTAGAACTTCGATTATGGTGTAAGTAAGCGACAAACGTACAATGCAAAGAAATCGTGTTTTTTTATTCAATTTACACCCCAAACAAGGCACAGTGCCACATTGATATAGAGGGCTACTATCGGGGACACAATCTGCTAGGGGCATCATGTAGGGAGATGAGTAGCAAGATATTTGTTCACATTACACTTGAACTTCTGCATATCAGTACAGTTGGGAAAGCAGAACCCCGGAAGGGAGTTCCAAAGACTTGTAGTTCTGGGGAAGAAACTATTGGAGTAAAAGGCTTTCTTACACCTAGGGATCTCTACTATAAAGGGGTTGAACTTAGTTGCTTGTCGGGTTAATCGGGGGTATTCACGTCGAGAAGGTACAACTGCTTGTAGTTCGTCAGAGCATTCACCATTAAGTATTTGTAGAACAGACAGAGGGATGCAACATTTCGTCGATGAGACAGAGGCTGAAGTCTAGATGACATTTCAGGACCTATCTGGTTGGCGACTCTCTTTTGAGCCCTGTCCAGGAGTGAGAGACAAGCAGCAGATGCATCAGCCCAAATGTAACAACAGTACTTCATACATGGGCGAATGGTGGCCTTATAGAGGTACAGGATACTTTCAAGCGTAAGGAATTTTCTAGCACGGTAGAGAGCGCCCGCCTTTTTTTGCAGCAGCCATGTCAATGCTTTCAATGTATCTATTCCGGTTCATGTTTCCTGTTAGCCTTAGGCCGAGGAGTTTAAAAGAAGTGCTTTCAGGCACTGTGTTCTTGGCCATTGCTATTGGTTGTAGTTATTGAAGGAAACAAGTTTAGTTTTGGCAGCATTGAATGTGACCATCCATTTTTGTCCCTATTCTACTACAGATTGGAGGTCATCCTATAGTGTTTCTGCCATTTCCTTAGATATGTGTTCATTTGTTTTCCCCTTGTGCCTGTTATAGAGAGTAGTGTCATCGGCAAATATACCCATCTCCGAAACAATTTTATCGTGGAGGTCATTTATGAATATTAGGAATAATAAAGGTCCAAGGATAGACCCCTGAGGTATTCCCGCATTTATGTCATATTGTTTAGATGTACGACCGTCGATGACAACTTGAATTTTCTCTTACTTAAGAAGTATTTAATTACATTATGTATTCTTCCAGTGATACCATATGATCTAATTTTCCTTAGAAGACCATCGTGCCATACCCTGTCAAAAGCCTTAGATATATCGAGGCCTACCGCTCTACCCTCCCCTGTTTTGTCCAGTGAACAGTATATACTTTCAGAGACTACAGTTAAGATATTTGCTGTTGAACGGGCTTGCCTAAATCCATATTGTTTGTCGGTCAGGAGTTTAGCAGCTTTAGGTGTTGGAATATGGCTTGATTAAATATGGACTCAAATATTTTGTCGAAAAGCGGGAGGAGGCTAATGAAGCGATAATCTAGTGGGTCAGTTCTTTCACCAGAATTCTTGAAGCCTGGTACCACAGAAGCGGTTTTCCAGCAGTCGGAAAAGTAAGATTCATTAAGGCATTTATTGTAAAGTTTAGAAAGAACTGGAGAAACCTCAGCAGAGTATTTTATTAATAGCACAGCAGGGATGAGATCGGGTCCACACGCTTTTGAAATGTCTAGGTATTTTATCATACCATCAACCTGAGAAGGGGTGATTTTCAAATCGTTTAGTGTGGCGTCTGTCCGCAAAGGAAAGTCGGGGAGGGAGTGGTGTGTCGGGTCCAGTGTGGAGTTTGAGGCAAACCGACTGGCAAGCAGATTAGCCTTGTCGGTTGTCATGCAAAGAACCTCATGATTGTTTGATAGTGAGGGAATCGTTGACTGCCCATTATTTACTACACTGCTTTAGATTTTTAAAAAGTCACGGGTTTCTAATTTCTGTACTTTGATGCGTTTTCTGGTGATTTCAGTGTAATCTGTCTTAGCTGTCGCTATTTCTCTCCTACAATTCTAGCTTCTATATACTTCTGTCTGTTTGAACTGGATTTATATCGGTTTAATCTGCGGAACGCATGCTGCCTTTGAGCAATGGCAGCTGCACAAGCAGAAGTAAACAATTGGGGAGAGTGGGCCTTGCTATAGAATTTCCGTGTGGGAACATGTGCTTCAATTGCAGTTTTGAACCATTCAGTGGTTTCATTTGCACAATGTTCCGCTGGAATAAAAAATATATTTCGTCAAGGGATATCTCTGATGAGTTCCCTGATGACTTCTCAGTCAGCTTGTAATCCCTCGTTGTTTTGATAGTGGCTCTTCAGTTTTAGGGCGAGAATTTAGGGTGATTTCTACATTATCACAGTGTAATCAGCATTCCCAAGTGGGCTGTGGGCATTTTTTGCACACTCATCGGGAACTGTTGTCAGAAATAGATCTAGAAGTGAGGCATGTTGATCTTGCTGGTCTGGGAAACGTGTCTGAAATGTAACCATCTGAGATAGAGAATGCTACGTCTGTGTAATTAAAGAATCCAAGCCAGTTACTGTGGTGGACATTGATGTCACAAATACATGTACTTGTGCGCTAGTACTGAGAGAGAGAGAGAGAGAGAGAGAGAGAGAGAGAGAGAGTGCTATATCTATGCTGTCAGAGACTTTGTTTATTAGGGTACAGTCCTTGGTTGAGGGAGAGATGTAGAGAAAATACAACTAGCTAATATTATGTTGGATATTTACCCTGAAGCACATAAAGGCCTGGTTGTCTGATTCCAGTTTTATTTCTCTAGTACGGGGGAGGGTGTTACGAATATAGACTCCAAGCCCATGCATATGTGTGTCTGAGTCCTTGCTGATGAGTGGGAGACAATCAGGCATGTTAAAGTGGTTAGAGGGAATGGAGAAGTGTAGGTTAGTTTCACTTAATGCTAAGATATCCGGGGTATTTACAAGGGGAAATGATTCAACATCATCTAAGTTAGTTTGAAATCTTAAATAAAGTGTATTCACACCTAGACCATATGTACTGTTCATACCTTGCCCTACGTGTGAATACATGCCTGCCTATCTATCTATCTCTCTCTCTCTCTATCTATCTATCTATCTATCCACATACTTTCACTACACCGATGAAGACTGAAGGATCGGTCGAAAATTATGTACTTATAAGAAAAGTTTTTTAATTTTTTTCATAATATTATTTTGTATTCCTGTACGTCACCAATTGAAAACGAATAAAGAAAAGTTATAAGCTTTTATACTTTTCGTAATCTTTTTTTATTCATATATATATATATATATATATATATATATATATATATATATATATATATATCCATATATATATATATACATATATATGTATATATGTGTGTATATATTGAACAAATAGTTAACTCCCGGTTGTATAAAGAGTAATACTAAAACTCATAATAGTTCCCCATTTACTAATATTTAACAAAGAATAAAAACAAGATAAAACGATATTTATCGCATGTACACAGTTTTTCATCATATTATGTTCAGGCCACTAAACTGCGGTTTTACCCGTCAGGCTTACACTAGATCCTGAAATCAAACTTTACTTGATAAATATGGAAACAAATAATGGATTTATTCCACAGTACAATAAAATAATGCGGTTCACAATTGCATTATTTAAAATACGAAGTCTGCTGACTAGTACTGAAGTCATGAGAGAAAGAGAGCCGTGCCCTCCTGACTCCAATCACAAAAGGCTACGATCTGCCTTCGACAATCAGTTCTAGTATTATGACGGTCGTGTTTGTTCATTTCTTTTTCTTGTCGGCTTTGTAAATCTTCTAGACTATTCCTCTGAATTCTCCACTTTCTATGTTTTTTCTTCTTTGCTTTAATTTTTAACTTTCTTACAATGGAAAATATCGAAAGGTGAAGAGAGAAGGTCAGTGACAAAGAAATGGTGGATTTAGTCATCTTTAAAATTGCCTGAACAGCCCCGCCGGTATTTCCCAAGTAAAAATGCAAGGCCTGGAAAGATGAATCTCCAAGAGTCAAACAAAGAAAAAAAATGACACAACCGACAATAAAAAGGAAAAAATGTCACTGGCACAACTCCTGGACTGATTATCGCAGACGGATCGTAGCTGTGTATGATTGGAGTAAAAAATGGCATAGCTTTATTGTTCAACCTTCAGTGCTTGAAACATCGCCTCTTCGAATTCATAGAATACTCAGCGGTAGGGAGTTTTCTCCTTAGATTCCAACAGTAGTCAGCCAACATGACTGCATCTCAGCGACGCTGATACCTGGTATCCATCTCTTTCAGGTCCTGATGAAATCTCTCCTCCTACTCGTCACTCATGTAACACAGGTTCAATGAGTGAAACCGATCCGTATCTGAAAATAGATATAACATCTTGACGCTCATGTTGCAGCACGGGTTTCTTAAAGCAGTTAGAATATTGTTGACAAGTTCTGCGTAGTTTTGGGCTTTATTGTTGCCAAGAAAGTACTTTCCTTCCAGGACAAATGCATTCTACGCTTACAATTCAACTTCGGTCATTGAGTTTTCGAACTTTTGATCCGTGATGAGCAGCCAAATCTGATGATCGTCAAAGATGCCAGCTTTCAAAAGTCTGGCACAAGTCAGCGAAGCAATCGCCATCTTTGTCTAGAGCCTTGGTGAATTGCTTGATTAAGCTAAGCTTGAGGTACAGCGGCGAGAAGAGTATCATGTGTCTGTCCACCAGAGTCGTTGATGACATTCCTTTCTTTACAAAGCATTACTTTCTACCGCAGAAGCTAGTCCTTTCTTCGTGTATGCTGTGCCCCAATCTTTGGAATATTTGGAGGTTCTATGATTTCAAACTGATCCATTTTCGATTAAATCACTCAGAACTATCGGATCCAAATACTTCTTGTCATTAAAATAATCATTTTCAATCAAAACACTTATTCAACATAGCATTTTAACCCTACTAACTTCTTCTAAAATGCTCCACAGATGCGAACATTTGAAAAAAAAGCGTAAAAAATGTGGCCATAGCTCTAAAAACTTGACCTGATTGGGCAAAACCAACGTGATTTTTTATTCAACGCATCCGATTCGACCTAAATCAACTGTAACACAGACAATAAATTGCGTTGACCAGTGTAATGAACCAAGAGTTTATGCATGAGACAGAGTTATCAGATTTCACTGATCGATGATCGATATTCGCTGATCTCTTTTGTCGCTTTTCAGATGTATATTTTTTTTGTTGAAAAACGAATATATTATAAATGAACATAACTACAATTTTCTTTTTTCCCAAACAACGAGTTTTATATTAACCAGATTATCTTAAAACCCAACATAAACAAATTTTTTTTTTCCCACACAATGAAAATACGTTCAACTCGTTTTTTACCTATACAATGCTCTCAATGAAAGCAAGACACGGTGCTTGTTATTTAAACAGCCACATTGGCAATAACGGCAAATTCTATTTTCAGTGGTGTTTCCGGAAAAATAAACAATGACCTTTAGAAACGGCAATACATATTTAAGAAAATATTTGCGGAGAGGAAAACAAGTCAATAAATTTAGTGAAATGCTTTATATTGTTTGGGTCAAACATTTTTATTTATTTATTTATATTTGTAACTAGGGGTGGTCAAGGCTTATCAAAGAATAAAACCACTCAAGGATAAGGGTACGATCATGTTGTAGTGAGATAGAAAGACGCTACATTGTAATGTGTTTCATAGACGAACGGTTTCAAAGAAGAAACTCTGCTGATGAAATTGTTCGTATAGATATAAGCACATATACATAGTAATGGAAATTGTTAATTGTTGTACCCCGGCGGATGTTATTTTACAGCGTGGCAATAAATAGCAGCTCAGTCAGGCATATATAAATAAACAATGATAGAGCAGAGATACGCCTACAACACGTGATAACAAGAAAATAGCGGACATTAATATTTCTACCTAATCTTCTATATAAATAAAACAGTAGACGTATGTGTGTGTGTAAATATCTAACAGATAAACTCTTAAATACTGAAATTCTCAGGAAATAATATTCATGCACCAAGGATGTTTTATAGCGAGTAATATCTTTGTTTACATACATGAATAACGCGAACAGACATCGGCAAATTTACATGTAAAAATGTCGGCTACTGGTTAATGTATTACATGCTTGACGGGAATTCCCGAAAATCCGGGTCAAATTATGCAAGAGTCACCAAACTTCTTACGTTTCGAATGCATGCATTTTTTTAGACGTTGCATTGCATTTACAAAACATAACTATATATGTTTTATTCATTTATCGATTAGATGAACAACTATTGATACCAAACAGAAAAGGCAAAATTTTTCCCAATGCATTTACTATTTTTAGTTTTTTCTGATAGAGCTTTTTTACACAGGACATTATGCCAACACAAAATACAATAAAAAAATATGCCTCGTATATATTATTCGGACTATTATTCTCATCTTCCGGAAAAATTGAGTTATAGAAAAACCTTTAACAAATATCTTAGTGACCCCTGTTTTTTTATATATATTTTAAATGTTATTTAAAATATTTTAAATAACATGAGATATTTTCCATTTATCATAAAAAAAACATGCACTCGGTTATCTTCGACACTTACTTCGGTAATTTCCGTGAATATGATTTTTATAACATAAACAAAAACAAAACATGTATTCACGCTTGAATCCTCGACTGATGAAAATCTACCAAAATAGTCAGATTATCGTCTGCCACTTATTTCAATCCAAACACCGCTACGAGATACAGGAAATCATTCATTAAGATATAAGCAGAAGTTTTCTATCTCATTATTTTTTTTAAACGAAATTAAATAAAATTGGATGTTGCTCTAAAAATGAAATTTTATTTATAAAGTTTCGTTCATCACTGCCCCAGCATCGATACAAGTGCCAATGGACATTACTTCTCTTTAAATTAATACATCTGTCTCCTTGAGAGAAGTTTCTTTTCTCCAAATGATATCCTTAATTTACATAGCTTCTTCCTGTTTCTTGATATAATTTCTCTTTTTCATTAAACTGTTAGGTGAAAGGGCAAAGTAGTTAACAAACCCCCTTCCCATGTTAAGAATGGCTTTCTAAATAATAACGTTATTATTTCAGCATGGTTCGTACAGTGCACAAGTACCAACAATTCTGTCAATACGGGCGTTTAGGTGGCAAAATAATCTCGAACCCTCTATCAAATAAAAGGAACCAAACTCCCAAAATCGCCGTTATGTTACTATGCCAACAATATATAAACAGTGACATCAGTATTTCAGAAGTTGAGTTTTAAGTACTCAGAATTTCTTAAAAAAAATAATCAATATGAAAACAACTTATAAAATAAACACTTTTTTATTTTAAATAATATAAATCTGTTTTTTTTTTAATTTCAACAATATACCTCCTTTTCTTTTTATTTTAAACAATATAATTATTTTTCCTTTATTATTTTTAATCAATATAACTCTTTTTTATTTTAAACTATATAAACAGAACTTTTTGTATATTTTTTATTTTTAATTTTTATCAATTTAACTAGGAGTTTGTGAGATTATGTATTTTTGATACTGCACTATTTTAAAATATTTTTTTCAGGTTTAATTAAAGTTTCACGATATCTTTGCTTTTATTAAATTGTTAGGTGGATGCAGAGAATACTTACAAAACAATCTCCACTCCCCATGTTAAGAATAGCTTTCGAAACAATAACATTATTTCAGCACGGTACATAAAATACATAACTACCGAACTTTTTATAATTTTTAACGGTAAATTTTTACTTGGTTTCCACTTTAACATTTTCCTTAAAAATGACGACTTTCACTGGTTTTCAGGTATGCTGAAAACGAATATTTTATATATTATTTTTTTAATTTTCCCCAAATAAGTAGTTTGTCGAATATTAAACAGTATAATTTTATGTTAAAAGTGATGGCCATAATTGTGAAAGAGAATACACGTGAAAATTAATATATTTCAAAATAATTGAAAGAGAATAGACGATAAAATTATTAAAAGCCACAATAGAATATGCGTCTTAATATTAATTTGTATTATTTATAACTACTCACGTGATTTAATAATAATCACGTGATTCAACTTTTAATTAAAAATAAAGCTTTTTACATTGTGTAAAATTATAAAAGTTCTATTTATAGTGTTTAAACTTAAACTTAAATGTTTTCATAGTTTCAAATGATAAAAAGTCCTATTTTTATATTGCTTTAAAAAAGGGTTTCATAGTTAATAACTATGAAAAGTTCTATTTATATTGTTTAAATCTTTTATATATTCTGACAATTTGATATTTTTACTTATATTAATATTGTTTATAATTAAATAAAGTATTCATTGTTTAAAATTATTTAAAAAAATGTTTACATTGTTCTCATAGTAAAATAATTGATCAATTTTGCAAGAGCATCATTATCAATCCATTGATTGCGTTATTGATGAAGATCAGACAATAGAATTTCCTGTAGAATTCTAAATTCACTACAGCCGCCTGGAATGCCACATCATAACCTGCTATTGAAGAAAGGAGTCCCAGTTATATTATTAATAAATATTTATCCACCTAAATTGTGCAATGGCACACGGTTAGCAATAAAATCTTTAAAAACTAATGTTCTGAAAGCCATTATAGTAACTGGACGTTTTAAGGGTGAAACTGTTAATTCCTCGGACTCCTTTGATTCCTTCTGACATGCCATTTTAGTTCAAGCGTTCATAATTCCCAATAAAAATTAGTTTTGCCATGGCTATAAATAAAGCTCAATGACAAAGTATAAAAGTTTTTGGACTTAATCTCCAGACACCTTGGTTTTCTCCTGGTCAGTTGTATGTTGGTTGCTCACGCATTGGAAGTCCTGAAAATCTCTACATTTACACACCTGTTAAAGGTCACACCAAAAATGTTGTTTATGTAGAGGTTCTTCCAAATGAATGCTAGAGGACCATTTACCAGTTTCCAGATATGCACTGGTGAGAACTGAATTTTAATTATTTCATTAACAGAATAGATTACTAATGCCATCTTTATATGTTTATTTACATTAAATTGTTAAAACTAAGATTTAACAGTTTTCAGATATGTACTAAAATATAAAATAATTGCAATTCTTGCATCATATTTTGAAAGAAGGTAAAAGATTAAACTATCAAAAACGATTAGGTCTATTGGCGAGATCTCTATAAAATAAAACGTGCTACTGCTCCCACCACATGGAGTGTGTGAAAAAGAAGTCATTATAAATTTATCTTTTGTTTAATCTATATTTATTATAATGCATGGGGACAAAATATTCAAATATATCATATACAACCTGGCAAAGCCGGGTACTTCAGCTTGATAATAAAATAGGAACAATCTACACTCGTAGTTTTAATAATTGGTTCAGATTTAAGTTCTATTCAGATTCCCGAGTTCGACATAAAACATTTTAAAGCTCGATAGGAAGTTTTCAAAAATGTTTTAAAAAGTACACCTGGAAAACGTCGATGTTTATATCGAAGGAAACGTTATAAATATAAAAATAAAACTAGGAAGAGAAACATAATTTGAATAGTTCAAATAATAGACATTTTATTGTGCTACTAAATAAATGAAAATGTATTCGTCTAATGTGCGACTAAATAAATGATGGTTGGTTTGATTTGGTTGTTTTGTTTTAAGGCATATCAACCCTTTTTGGGTTATTTAATGCCGAATCCAGTTATTTTGAAAAAAAAAAAATAAAAAAATAAGCATCAAGTTCTTTATATCCTCAAATATTTATTTGTAGAATTTGGTTTTGTTGTTTAGTTTTACGGCATACAAACCCTTTTCGGGTTATTTAATGCCGAATCCAGTTATTTTGAAGAACAGATTTTATGCATCTTTTTTTTTTGTAGCAGATTTTGTTGTTCTTTCTTCTTGCTCCGCTGAATATAACCGATTTTTTCAATGGGAGAGGGAAAAGGGTTACAGTATTAATGTTTGGTACATTTTAAAGTAGAAAATCAGTCAGGAAGTGGGGAAGATAGAAAGAGAAATGGGAAAAGGGGGGAAGGAAAACGGGTGAAAAGTTAGGTTGTTGGTTTTGTTTTTAATTTCGCGGAACGTAATTAAGTTTTGCAAAAGGAAGTAGAAAAAACAAAAACAAACAAAAAAAACATCAATGTTAGGCCCATTTCGTCTCAGGAAACCAATATCTTCAGACAGCCTAATCTGGTAGCACCAGGCTAAATGAATGAAAATGTATTCGTTTTATGGTGACGTGAAGCTTCGAAGACTCTCAAATGAAAGATGCTTTTTATTTGACAGATATGAGCGCCGCCGCAATCGATAATGAACCAAGTTTATATGCATGTAACAGGAGTACCATCGTTTTCATTGATCGATTATCGATATGCGCCGATGTAATCCTTTTTTTTTATTTTTTGCTTTTCAGATGTTTGTATATTTATTGCTGATAAAAAGCTTTGTGCTAAACAGAATTCCTAATAGACTGACATAGACAGCAGTGGTTTTTCTTTTATTCGCAAACAATTCATTCGCGTTCAATTCGTTTTTTTAATACCTAAAAAGGTCTCCTAACGAATCAATATCCGATGCTTGCCATTTAAACAGCATTATTGACAATAACAGGAAGTTTAATCCTCGGTTACATTTTCAGAACAACGAGAGCAATATATGTTTAAGAAATTATCGGGATAATTAGAAAAACGAAAACCAGTCGATAAATCTATTCAAATAAATTTTATTTTGAAACAAAACATGTTTTTTTTTTTTTTTAGAAGTGAAAGTTAAAAACGCACACTATAATAATCAAAACTTCGACTCTCGAACTGTTTTAGTAATCGTTTAAAACACTTGAATCTCGTCAACGGAATAAACTGACACAAACATCGTAAACTTCTTTTATTTTACTCTTTCCCTCGCTGAACATTTGCTGTGGTCGCAACTTCTTCACGTCGACTTTATCTTTCGGGGAAGAAAGGCCCCTACTTTTATAAAATATTAACGGGAAACCGCCCATGCAGATTAAATGCTCATTTGCATAATCGAACCGTTACCATCGCACAAAAATAACAAGATTCTATCTCATAAGAGGAGCGCTCTGTGTTTAGTCACTGATCCAGTGGATAAAAAAAAATGAGAATCGCGACATGTGACGTGGATCACTAATCCACATCACATGTCGCGATTCTCATTTTTTTTCCATCTCGTGACTTGGACATTGGTTGCTACGTTTAATTTCATTTACTTTGAACGACACATATTGTCACTGAAGGCTAAACACGCTTAAATATCATATTTTAATTTGTCCAGTTTTCGTATATATTATTATAGATTCGTGATTTCAAAAGTGAAAAAAAAAAGTCTTTAGGTTGCATTAACTAGAATCCCAACCGAAGCATTCAAATCTGAGTACGTTACTATGTCAACGTGACACGCATATAAGGTGAATAAATATTAAAAAATAAACTAAACTAAAATGAATGTACAAAATGTTTAACGATTTTTGTTCAATTGTAACCCATTTTTAACGCCTTAAAATCAGTTTTATAAGGACGGCTCGTAAAAATCCAATCATTTGAGGCCCCTAGCGACTTTTAGTTTCGGGGGAGACAGAGTTTGAAAATATGGAGACAGACGGACAGACCGACACACAGACAGACCAACAGACCGACAGACAGACTGACAAATAGCCTTTTATCTGTCTTAGAACCCATGCTTATAGGCGGCAACGTGAAGGTGACATTTTGCAGGAAAAATAAAACTTTAAAGATGCGTACACTAGAACTGAAAAGAGTAAAGACAATGTATCATTCCCATCTATATATAAAGTTATGTATGTGTATATATGTTTATGTACAAGATTCCTTCCTAAACTAGTTAACCATCATCATTAGTTTGTGAACACAGCCTCTGGGCGCAAAGGTTCGTAAATAAGGTTATATATGGCGTAGTTATCTCTAATAAAGGGAATCTTTGTTGTGTTGTCTATCATAAAGGGGATCGTGTGTGATCGTCTAGTTGTTCTGTCTATTTGTTAATATGCTGTTGTGTGTGTGTGTGACATGTCATGTATTTTCGGACATACCTTCTGCGTTGTCGATATTGGTCCAGCTGGAAACATCTCGTCTTGGAGAGAGTCATGTATTTTCAGACATACCTTCTGCGTCGTCGATGTTGGTCCAGCTGGAAACATCTTGTCTTGGAAGGAGACTTGTTACCTGTTTTGGACGAATATTTATTTCACTCCAAGACAAGGAATTGGTTTTATAGTTTTATTTCACTTTTCAGATGTCTTGCAAAAGATGGAAAGCGAAACTCTGGCTTGTGTGGTTCTGTTCTATACACGTAAGCGTCTCCTCCCCCAATGAACGGGAGGAGACAACGGTGAAGCCGTCCGTCCTCTTCTAAGTCTAAACCAAATCTCTACGATTAAGCTAACCTGATTACGTGACTCACACGCAATCCGATCAGCTGACCCTGACTTCCAGTCAACGAGTCTCAATATAATTTACACATCCCCCTCTCTCTCTCGTCATTCTATAACATATATTTCGTTTAATTTTGTTGAATGCATAGAGTACAGAAAAGAGATGAAATATCTTCGAAAAATTTAAACACTTCTGACAAACGGGGGAAGAGGCGCCCGGCTTTGCCTGGGCGTAAAATACGCTTAAATATCATATTTTAATTTGTCCAGATTTCGTATATATTATTATAGTCGTGATTTTACTAGTGAAAAAAAGTATTTAAGTGCCATCAGCTAGAATCTCAACCAAAGCATACAATGCTGGCTACGACTGTACCAACGCGACACGCATATCAGCCGATTAAAAACTAAAAATAAACTAAAATGAATGTATAAAATTTTAAGAATTTTTTTTCAATTGTAACCCATTTTTGACTCCTTAAAAACAATTTTAACCGGCTAAAGATCCATAAAAGAACGGGCTGTAAAAATTCAATTATTTGAGGCCCCTAGCGCCGGTCTGCAACTTTTAGTTCCCGGGGGGTGGTTTAGAGTTTAAAATATGGAGACAGACAGACAGACATACAGACAGACAGACAGACAGACAGACTGACATATAGCCATTTATATACTAGAGTAGCCTGGGTGTCCGGCGTTGGTAGTAGGCAGGCAGGCTATAACCAGTACCGGAAAAGGATGGAAAACAACGCGTAAAAAAAGAAAAAAACGTGACGTCTTTGCCGTTTCGTCCATCGTCAAATCGGAAGTGGTAATGGTTTGAATTAAGGATAGTCAATCGAAAAGAGGGGATAGTATTCGAAAATATCGGCGAAAAAAGCTACCCTCCTTGTGGAAAAGTGCCCGGTTGAGGGTTAAGGAATGAATGTTTTAGCCAATATTCTGATATTTGTCCTCTGAAGGGTTGAGCTTCAAAATGATACGAATCTCGTGAAAATCCATCGCCCGTGTCGAAAGTTTTAGGCAGACATACGTACATACATACATACATACATACATACATACATACATTAAACTGACAGGTAAGGTTTATATAATAGACTAGCCTGCGTGCCCGGCGTTGCCCGGGTGTTTAGAGTTGTGTCTTGAGCAAAAACAAAAAAATGGTAGTAGCGAAGGTTTAAATTAAGGCTAGTCAATCGAAAAGAGGGGATTATTTTCGAAATATAGGCTAAATGGCTACACTCCTTTATTAAAAAGTGCCCTGTTGAGGGTGAAGGAATAATTGTTTTTAACCAATTATTCGATATTTGTCGTCCGAAAGTTTGAGCTTTACAATAATACTGGTTTCGTCTCGTTCCGACGCGCCTGTCAAAAGTTTTAGACATATATGCAAACATTCATTCATTCATACATACATACATACATACATACATACATACATACATACATTTAAACAGCCAAGTGACGTTTATATGATAGATTTTTGTGAAATTTTTACAGTAAGTATTAGACATAAATTAATAAATAATCCCAGAATTCCAAATTATTTAAAGTATTTAAAGAGGATATAACATAACAGTTTGTTTAAACTGTGTGCATTCAATTATGAAAAAATATACTAATTGGACACCAATTTAGAAAGATAGCGTGAATTTCAATTTCTTTTTAAGCCTTCTTAAAGTTTAGCCTCATATTTGGAACCTTTTCTAAAATCTTAATCCTATACAGTGTAACCCAGATATAAGGGACTTAGTCTCCCATACAACGGTGTTGCACTTATATTCGGGGTTCTTATATCCGGTTTACAATATACAGGCTCAAATTTGGGATGAGAGAAAATCTCTTTTATATTCGTTTTTCTTATAATCGAGTCTCTTATATCCGGGCCACCCTTTAAAGGGTTCTGAACGCAATTAGAATCAAGAGTTGAGACATAAGCCCCAGTAGCATCCTATCTTGATTTTAATCTTCGTATCATGGTGTAAAAGTGACACAGAAATATTACGTTTGTCCAATTAATTTTACCTGTACAAGAACAGGTACTCTGCTGTTTAAGTACTAGCAGGGAGACCCGACGTAGCCCGGGATTGAATAATAATCAACGAATGTTTCACACCCCACGATTTTTATTGTCATAGAAATCGGGCGAAATCGCTCATTTTTCAATTAAATCGATTAATTACCTTATCTAGTTTGAAACCCATCGCGGTGCACCGAGAGGAAGCTTCACATGCCTCCACGTAGTGACTTAGTCCACAATACATTGTTGTATACATTGCACTGTAGAGAACCTACTCTTGAATTTATGAAATTAATTTTTATATACGACTTGAATTAAAGTTTAAAATGCAAAAGTTAAGTATCATGCTTTAATTGTGTTCTAAACAGAAACATCCATTTCAAACGCGCCCCTGCCATATCCAAGAACCTATTCTGCATTTCATATGCCTGGCCTTACTGCTTGTGCGGTGATAATGACTTAAGTTTAATTTAAAATGAAAATCAAGTATCATGGTGCAATAGTGCTTTAAACAGGAACATTCATTTCGAACGCGTTCCTGTCATATCAAAGAACCAATTGTTAATTTGGTATGTTGACCCTTTCAGCTTGTGTTCTCAATGCATTTGTTATGTTAAGGTGTTAACTTTACTTAAAATCACACGTGCCTTCTTTCATCGGATTATTTCGATTATCGACTATCGATATTTATCGGAGACATTCCGATACATAACGTATCTAACAACACAGTAAGACACACAATGTACCCCTGTGTGAAATTTCATGAAAATCGGTCCCGCTATTTTCGAGTCCATAGGGAACGAACTTACACACATGCACACATATATCCTTTTATATGATAGCAGAGATGTAGATAATAAAAATGTATATGCGTGATTAAATAATCCCTTAACACACATCTTTCATCCCCAATAATTCCAACATACCAAAAGTGGCGACTAGAAAAACCGGTTGAAAATCTCTTCCAAAAGAAGACAATCATGCAAAAAAGTTTAAAAATTGTACTGTTAACACTGTCTCAATTATATATATATATATATATATATATATATATATATATATATATATATATATATATATATATATAACATGAAATTATATTTTAAATGAAATGGGATTGATTATAAACTAGCCTGGGTACACGGCGTTGGCCGGGTATTTAGAGGTTTGCGTTTAGCAAAAAAAAAAAAAAAAAAAAAAAAATGTGGTAGTAAGCAGGCTCGAACCCATACCGCGAAGTAGGAAAAGAACGTAACCCCCCCCAAAAAAAACATGACTTCTTGGCTGTTGCGTCCATCGCCAAACCGAAAGTGGCGAAAGTTTAAATTAAGGCTATTTAATCGAAAAGAAGGGATTACTTTTGAAAATATCGGCGAAAAAAGCGACTCCTCATTGTAGAAAAGTGCCCAGTTAAGGGTGGAAGAATTAATATATTTAGCAAATTTTTCAATATTTGTCATCCGAAGGGTTGAGCTTAAAAACGATACCGATCTTGTGAAAATCCGTCGTCTCTGTCGAAGGTTTTAGGCAGACATACATACATACATTTAAACAGACAGGTGAGATTTATGTTATAAATGTAATTAATCTGCTTACATGTGTATCCACAATTCCATATACTATATATTCCATCTCAGATTTTTACTAAAGCGGTGATTACCACCTATCAAGGTAAAAACAACTCAAGGATAAGAGTAAACTGAGTGTCAAGTGGCTAGTAACACAAAACCGCGATGATTGTTATTGGTGGATAAAGGGTCGTATTTGTTTATTTAAGAGAACGGCTCACGAGATATTTGTATATATTAGACTTGAAAACGACAATGTTTATGCTAGATGAGAAGCATCTACAGAGGGTAGTTCTAGGAAAGGAAATTTGCTAATGGAATTTACATTTAGTTTTAGGCACAGTCAGGGAAATTACTAATAGTGGTTGTAACTGGGCGAATGTTTGTTGAAAATGTTTTACAAGGTGGACCGTAGACTGAAGCTCAGCCGAGTATCTACCATAAAAAAATAACGATGGAGTAGAAATAGACTGCCAACACTCCTTTTTATCTGAATATTCATTTTCTTTCTCAGTGACCCTAATCGAAAAAAAAAAAACACAAAAAAAAAAACCTGGGACTCGATTCTCGGCGACACTCTCCGCTCTCACCAGGTTCCATCCGGTTCTCGAGAACTCAACGGCTCGACTCCCTCAAACATCTTAACTCCCGGCCTTATATAATATCATTTATGCAAATTAATGCGCATCGGAACCTACTGATTCGTCGCCTTCTCGTCTTCCATCGCTCGGGTTTCGAGTTCACTCATGCAGCCCACCTTCGTGACTGCAGTCACATTCAATTTTCACTACAGTGACTGAACTTTTGTGCTTGTGCTAGTCTCCGTGAATTCATTGGGTCGTCTTGTGAGGATATATAGCAGGAGGAGTCAAAGCGTCCTATCCATGTCTATATACAGCTAGCTCTAATGCAGCGCCAGTCGAGCTGAAACTATTAGACGGTGTCTTTTTATTCTTTTCATGGAGTCTGCCATTCAATCAACAGATGAATTATGAGGCGGACGTTTGATTGGTTCTTCAAGTAAATCAATTAGACAAGTTTCAAAATAGTTATTTGATGTGGCGTTTCTTCATCCGTTTTTATCAAGTAAAGATGACAAATACTATGAATGGCGTCGCAGGAATTAGACTTAGTAATATGACCAAAGACGATCGATAGGGACTGATTATAAGAGCGATTATATAAAAAGACGAACATTTCGCCCGTGTCTGATGTGGTGTATTTGCAAAACAACGATCACTGTTGACACTGCACAAAATACAAATGCTTCGTTGACAAAATAGTTTCCCCTGAAAATGCATCATTACGACAGCCGCCATCGTAAGAGGTAATCCGTGATATCTCTTAATATGATGAATCTGAGTTGATAAATATTTGCGTCTCTGCTTTAAAGTATGCTCCGATATAATTTCAACACCGAAAGTACATGTTAAAATATTCGTCATTTTTTATTATTTGGGTTATGTTAGCAAAACTACTACTTTAGTTGTGCTAATTATCCACACGAGTAACTTTGGGTCTATAATTCTTACATAATATACGGTTTCTCTGTCATCGACTTTCATTCTTTCTCTCTCCCTCTCTAGCTCTCTCTCTCTCTCTCTCTCTCTCTATATATATATATATATATATATATATATATGTGTGTGTGTGTGTGTGTTTGTCTTCACTTTTGTTAGCAAAACTACTACTTTAGTTGTGCTAATTAGAAGCAGTTTATATTTAACTCCCATTGTGATCGATATTAGACTTTAAAATTATCCACACGAGTAACTTTGGGTGTATAATTCTTACATAATATACGGTTTCTCTGTCATTGACTTTCATTCTTTCTCTCTCCCTCTCTAGCGCTCTCTCTCTCTCTCTCTCTATATATATATATATATATATATGTGTGTGTGTGTGTGTGTGTGTGTGTTTGTCTTCACTTTTGTTTCATTTTAATTCAGTCGAAGTTCTCAGAAATCAAGGGCTCTCTTCCTGAGGCTGTGGTACTATATGTGGTAAGTGCTACTACGTTGTTTCTATATATATATATATATATATATATATATATATATATATATATATATATATGAACAAAAAGTTAATAAAACATGTTAAAACACTTTAAAAAAGAGTTAAAAACATATTTAATCTGAAAAGGAAACACTTGATAAGTGGATAGTCCTTAATCCGCGGAGTTTCGAATAAATACCTTCCTTCTCATCAGAGGGTAAGAATTAGCAAAATGCAGGATCGGGAGGTGATTACACGTGAATCGATAGTCTGGTGAAAGATAAATAATCCAATGACGGTAGAATCCAAAAATATAACTCTAAGAAAGTTAATTGAGTTTCCATTTGCACAAGTAAAATCCAAGGAAATTACGTAATTGGAAGATGGTCCAAAATAATCGAAAAGGCCGAAATCCATGGAATAATTCACAAATATGTACAAAAAGAAAAGAAAAGGGGGAAATTCCAATAATATTAATAAAAGAAAAATAAGATATGCTTTTCACACGACTGCCAGACGTATGTACTGAGCCATGTGCATGCGAGTATTATGTTTTTCTAAAGCAAATCCTTAAGCCAAGTACGATAACCATTAGGCCAGCTGGATACGAGCTTTAAAAAGTGTTTTCAAATCTACTTACTCTTAACAGAATGAATATATCATTTAAACGAAACTATTGACAAACAGATAAAATCCCATGACCTCACACGTACCAAAATGAGCGGCATTTTGTCCGGATGAAAACCAACTAAAAAGTTTTCCATATGCATTAATAACTTATGTATCAATGTAAATATATGTTAAGATAAAAGATTCGTTAACTATATGAAATGAGAATTGGCCTCTTACACATATCCTCACTTTTAGAGATATAGTAGCGCACACACATTTATATATATATATATATATATATATATATATATATATATATATATATATATATATCCTAAATCATCCTAGTCGTAAAAAATACTAACTTTGTTATTTCTTCTCTTTTAAATTTCTTATTTGATTTTGTAATTATGTGTATTTTAATTTATATATGCATTTGTCTTGTTTTCTCTGCTTCGCCTTTTAAATTCTCCCCCCCCCAAGCAAAACTCGACCACGTTCTCTTCCAGCTTAAATAATTCCACGCTCTGTACTAAGGCTAGAGATAAAATACCATTAGGCAGGATAAATTTTCCGAAATTAACACAAACATGGATTTATTTTATCTACCTTCGAAGCTAGAAGAACTAAAGTAAAAAAAAAAAATTAACATATACACGCCTGTGCGTAGAATTCGGAAGATAAAAATAGAACAAACACACACAATATCCGGTCCAAGAAATCACCCCCCCTCCTCCAAATTTGTTTAGCCGTTATACCGTAAGTGCTGTCGTGCGTGGAGCAAGTTAAGTATTATCCTAAATCATCCTAGTCGTAAAAAAATACTAACTTTGTTATTTCTTCTCTTTTAAATTTCTTATTTGATTTTGTAATTATGTGTATTTTAATTATGTGTATTATAATTTATACATGCATTTGTCTTGTTTTCTCTGCTTAGCCTTTAAAATTCTCCCCCCCCCAAGCAAAACGCAAAACTTAAATAATTCCACGCTCTGTACTAAGGCTAGAGATAAAATACCATTAGGCAGGATAAATTTCCCGAAATTAATACAAACGTGGATTTATTTTTTCTACCGTAGAAGTCAGAAGAACTTTATTTAAGTAATATACTTAATATCTACAATTACCTTATGCTCGCTAGTATTAATAAAGAGACCCTGTTTATTTCTCTACCAAACCTCAGGATATAGCTTATAACTAACTGTTGTGGTGGCGCACATTCATTTGCATATGTGGATAGTAATTACACATAAATAGGAAGACTCAGTTAGTCTGAGTGTGTGTTCACCAGAAGCCACCGAAGGCCGCCGAGAGCAGATATGTTTCTCCAGCAAAGACTCTCTTATTTGACACCATTATGTAAATATCCTGTAAATATACCTTTTCCTAATACACTTCTTATTTGATCTACCTTTGATTGTTGAGTCGTCATTTGTATTGCTTTCTACGTTACTTGTTTCAACCTGCAAACTTAACACTAACTGTACTAAAATTGTAACTGAAATCTACAGTGATCTTAGCTGCGTTACTAGGACTTTCTTCTGAATAGATACAATTGTTTTGTCCCCAACCTTAATATGAATTCCGAATCACGACTCTCTTTACCCCCAAGACGACTGCCTATGTCTAACCTGCATGCAAAATAGGGGAAAGAAGGGAAGATTTTATTCCTTTCTCCCAAGCTAAAACAATACTGCAAGCTCTAAATCCAAATGAAACTTTACTGTATTCTGTAAGTTAATAACCCCGACCCTTGAAAGCTAACAATCTGCTACCCCCCCCCTCTAGCTGCCACTAAAATCCTACATTATACATACGCCTTAATAGTGGAATCCTTAGCATCAAGCTCCTAAGTTTCACATGGTAACCGTCTAACAATCATCACTAAACATCTATACGTTTCTACCTCTGACATGCATTAGAGTTCATTCCTATCCAGTTTGGTACTTACCAGCTAAAGTATGCACTCGGATGCAAATCGGTCTTCATTACATAACAACTGCCTCTTCCTAGATGGTTTTGCAACGAAAAATACTAAACCAAATCCGATACTCCCTGTCATGCAAAACGCTCGATTACTCTTAAATGCAAACTGAAATTATCTCCCCTCAATAGTAGAAACACTAACACAAATTCTATCTATTTGCATCGACTGAAAACTTGCCCAAATATCTAGTTACTCTATTATACATACGGAATACGCCATGACTTAAAATGTACCTCCAATTATACCCTTACTTTACTGCACCTACAGTTTAACCTTCGTAAATATAAATATACAGTGACTGTGCAAAATTCTTAGCTCCATTCCTAATACCTACTCAAACTATAACGTTATCCTGAACCTAAACTAACATAAAGTTAAAAAAATGGAAAGACCTAAAGGTAAAAGTCTTAATCCGCACTAACGCTTTTCTAACAACCCTCCCCACAAAACTGCTTCCACTGCATGCCCCTAAATCACTTTGGGGAGTGTAACTATTCATTAGATATATAACCTCTACAATCTAACCTTGTTACATTAACTAACCACGCGGGGTCGCAGCAATACCTGGATTAAGACCCAGGCGCGGAGCACACCCTCTCAGGGCTGATGGACCCAGTAGATCTTCCAAGATCACCCGTCTAGGAGAAGGAAAACTCTGAAACTAAACCAAAAGGGAGGGAGGCCTCTCCAGTCTTGGATGACAACCTTCCTAGAGCTGGTGACTCAAACAAATTACCGGTCTGCAAACCTACATTGCTGAAGGAGTAGATAGGCTCTGTCTATCGCCGGCTTCCATACTCCTTCTTCGCCTATTAGTCAGAGACACTATCACAAGTGAATCGACAAAACACTTAGAGGTAGATTTTGTTTATTGTCTAGGGCAATGAATGCCGTTCCCCAACTCCCAACACATCACACCCCTCAAAACTGGACACTTGGGAGTGCTTGAGTACCACACATACCTGTGCAATTAGATTGGGGTGATCTTCGTCTGATGGGCCGAGTGTACTGGATTGACAGTTCATGGCTGCTGTTTCCGACTGGTAGTACAGGAGACTAACTTTTTCGTAGCGCTTAGAGCGGCTGCTCCATCAACAGTTGTATAATATCGGGATGTTTGTAGTGCCATGTCGCGCATAGAAAGGGACCCTGCACCCATCCCCGATGGGCTGTCCTGGGGCCACAGTCCTAGGTGAAGAAAGGTCAGCTAATGGTCTACTTGTGTTGCATGTCTGATACCCTGCATTACCTCTTGTTCAGCTCCCCCTCACCTAACTGAAACTCTTTAAAAACATGATGACAGTACAATAAAAAAAAAGAAGCTTAAACCAGGCCTAGGGACAAACAAATCCAACTTGCCCCCTCCCTTGAGGCTTGCATTCACTAACATCCGTGGGCTTAGAACTAATTTAGCTGATGTTGAAGCATTTCTCCTAACAAATACTCCGGATATCTTAACACTAAGCGAGACTAACCTACACTCCTCCATCCCCTCTAACTACTTTAACATGCCTGGCAATCTCCCACTTTGCCGTAAGGACTCTGACAGATATATGCACGGACTTGGAGTCTACATTCGTAACACCCTCTCCTTGACTAGAGAAACAAACCTAGAAACGGACGATCAAGCCTTTATGTGCTTTAGACTAAAATACAACATAACATTAGCTACTTTTATTTTCTCTACCGCCCTCCCTCGACCCAGGACTGCACCATAATAAACAAAGTCTCTGACAGCATAGACACAGCGCTCTCCCTCGACACTAGCGCACAAGTACATGTATTTGGTGACTTTAATGTTCACCAAAAAAACTGGCTTGGATTCTCTACTCACACAGATGCAGCGGGCAGCTCAACACATAGTTTCGCTATATCTCACTCCCTATCACAAATGGTTACGTTTCCAACCCGTTTCCCTGACCAGCAAGAACAACGCGCACCACTGACTACAGTTCCCGAGGATTGTATAACAAATGCTGACAGCCCACACGAGAACGCTGACCATGCAGTGATAATGGTAGAAATCGCCTTAAATTCTAGACCCAAAACTGAAGAGTCAGTGCTCAAAACAGCGAGATATTATAAAAAGGCTGACTGGGAGGCCATCAGAGATCTTATCAGAGATGCCTTATGGGGAAATATTTTTTCTCTTCCTGCTGAACAGCGCGCAAATGAGACCACTGTATGGTTCAAAACAGCAATTGAAGCACATGTTCCCATGCGGAAATTTTATAGCAAGCACCACTCTCCCCAATGGTTTACTTCAACTTGCGCAACTGCCATTGCTCAAAGACAGCATGCATACAGCAGATTTAACCGACATAAGTCCAGATCAAACAAACAGAAGTATATAGAAGCTAGAAGTAACGTAAAGAAAGATATAGCGACAGCTAAGAGAGAATTTACTGAAACCACCAAAAAACGCATCGAAGCATATAAATTAGGAAATCGTGTCTTCTGGAAAATCTACAACAGTGTAGTAAATAATGGACAATTCTCCCACTAACCAACAATCACAAGGTTGTTTGCCCAGCAACCGACAAGGCTAATATGCTTGCCAGCCAGTTTGCCTCGAACTCCACACTCAACCCTTACAACCACTCCCTGCCTGACTTTCCTTTGCGGACAGACACCACGCTAGACGATCTAAAAATCACCCCTGCTCAGGTGCACCTATCATAAAACACCTTGACACTTCAAAAGCATGTGGACCTGATCTCATCCCAGCTGTGCTATTAAAAAAGTGCTCAGCCGAAGTAGCTCCAGTTCTCTCCAAATTCTACAACAAATGTCTTAATGAATAATGCTTTCCGGGCTGTTGAAAAACTGCTTCTGTGGTACCAGTATTCAAGAATTCTGGCGAAAGAACTGACCCCTCAAATTATCGCCCCATTAGCATCCTCATACTTTTCGCCAAAATATTTGAGACCATAATTAACCATGCTCTAGTCCGGCACTTTACAGATGCTAAACTTCTGACTGACAAACAATATGGATTTAGACAAGCCCGTTCCACAGCAGACATCCTCACTGTAATCTCTGAACGTATATACCATTCACTAGACAAAGCGGGGAAGGGCAGAGTGGTAGCTCTAGATATATCGAAGGCTTTTGACAGGGTATGGCATGAGGGTTTCCTCAGGAAAATTAAATCATACGGTATCACTGATAGAATACTAAACATAATTAAATCCTTCTTAGATAAGAGAAAAATCCAGGTTGTCCTCGACGGTCGTACATCTAAACAGTGTGATATAAATGCGGGGGTGCCTCAGGGGTCTATCCTTGGGGTTCTATTGTTCCTAATATTTATTAATGAATACTGCCTCTAAGATGGGTATATATGCTGATGACACCACACTCTATAACAGGCATGACAGGAAAACAAATGAACACATAACTAAAGACGAGGTTTACAAAAATATAACCACCAAACATATTTTTATGTTTTTCGTTCTTTTTTTTTGGGGGGGGGGAGGTATTCAATTATAGCACTTGTGTAGTTAAACAGGTGCTTCTGCAGTTAAATTAACCATTTTTCCGTAAGTAAGGCGCCGACATTTACCATTTCACAAAAAATATGTTTACATTGGGGAGAGGAATGTTTCTAATCAGTTTCAGCCACAAATTTGGCTTTTAAGGGGTCAAAGTTCAACGATTTGACTTTTGAGAACTCTAACAATCTCCTCTGACAATTTAGGGTCTAAACACTTGAAATTTTAGATATAGGTTCCTTGGACAGGGATCTAACTTAATAACTTCATTTGAGCCCAAAATGATAAATGTTAAGGGGTCATAATAGGGTCAAAGTTTCAAAAATTTACCGCCTTTTCTTTTTGCTTTATGCTCAACATACACCTCCAAACACCCGGGCAACGCCTGGCTGAAATGCTACATTCCCCTACGCAATCTTCAGTCTACAGGCTCGAAATTTGATATACAGAGTATTGAGATTTGGGAAAATCTTTGTAATCCGTTTTCCGCCAGAAATTTGGCTGTTAATGGGCCAAGGTTTAACGATTCGACCATTGAAAACCCTGCCAAATTTCTCCGCCAATTTTGGGTCTAAACACTTGGAATTTTAGATAGAGGTTCATTGGATATAGCTCTAACTTAATAACTTGATTTGAGCCCCCAAAAAATAAATGTTAAGTGATCATAATATGACCGCTTTTTTTTTCAACATACACCTCCAAACACCCGGGAAACGCCGGGCTGAAATGAGAGCATATATATATATATATATATATATATATATATATATATATATATATATATATGTATGTATATATATGTGTGTGTGTGTGTGTGTGTGTGTGTGTGTGTGTGTGTGTCAGTGCGGGTGTATAGATTGTGTGTATGCGTGTGAAGCACAATTATTCTGTCGTTAATACCTATTTTCGATTTTACGCGTTGACAATTTAAGTCGACTTGATTTCTTATGCGTTGCACGAGTGATATATAATTGAAGCGGTTTTCTCTCGTCGGATTCTCAGTACAGCATTCAGTTATTATGCATAGAATAACCCAATTCTGTCAGAAACGAGACAGCGCCACAATATATATTAATCCCCGCTCTACTCTTTGCTATTTTTCCCCTCCCCCTCCCTCTCTCTCGCTGTCTCTCTCTCTCTCTCTCTCTCTCTCTCTCTCTCTCTCTATATATATATATATATATATATATATTTGTCTCTCTCTCTATATATATATAGATAGATAGACGATCCATCTAGATTATGCCTAAATGAAAAAATTGCTATTCTATCCTTTAAAGAACAGCAACATTTATTAAACTGTAAGAGAGAAATAGCGAACAACTGTGTACACAGGATAACCTTTACTCTATGTTAACGATACAAAATAAATTTTGAAATTAACAATAACGATAAAAAAGAAAGATAGAAATAAAATAAAAATGAAATAAAACAAACATCTATATATTGATAAATAAGTATATACATATATATATATATATATATATATATGTATATATATATATAAACTTACATAATATCCGAAATATAGACTCAAACGCCAATGAACATATCTACCCACACCTAAGCTGAGAGTAGGTCAGTTTACTACAACAAAAGGATATCTACCCTTCCCATGAGACAGACATAGAAAAGAGGTTAGCCAAAGGTCAACTGTACCTTTGTCCTGTAAGTGTCCGCCCATTGGCTGATTAGGATGGACGCGGTGGCAACTAGGAAGCTGATTTCTACGACCTAGAAAATTCAATACATGCGCGTATATGTAAACGCGCGATAGCCACATCTTTTCACATAAGCCTGACGAATTCTCACGAGAATAAAACGCTTAATAATAATAATGTGTAGCTTAATTGCCATATATATTTTCATAACTTACACACACACACACACACACACATATATATATATATAGTAAGTCATAAAAATATATATGGCAATTAAGCCACACAGAATATTTCGCGTTTCATCCACGCTCGGATTTATCAGGCTTATGCGAAGAGTTTTTATATACGCACATTCTATTGAGTTTTCAGTTAGCTTCCTAGTTTCCACTGCTCCCTTCCTAATCAGCCTCTCTTTAACGCGGAATATTCTGTGTAGCCTAATTGCCATATATATATTTATAACGTATTATCTAGCTCTACCTATGTATTGAACACTGTTGAAGTAAATACTTAAAGTTTACGAATAAAATAATACTTTCGGATATTAATTTATGTGATTAAATGAAGTAGTCATATATATATACATATATATATATATATATACATATTTCTCTCTCTCTCTCTCTCTCTCTATATATATATATATATATATATATAAAAGATAAAAATAAATCCCTATATATTTTTAAATTCTCACACTTGCACGCACTTGGAGAGAATGAATGTCTACTGCATACTATCGTCGACTGCTTAAGGCACAGAAAAACGATCTTCAAGGTGAGGACACAGGGGTTTGCCAGGATAATCTGAAATATCTCCTCCATACGGCTAACCCACACTGGCTTTTACGAGGAATGGTGCATTTATTCCAAGTGATGTTACCTCAAGTTATAGCATGAAGCTAGGAAATCCACCAAACTAGATAAATTCTTGTCACTGAATTTAGTAAGACTAAGAGACCACAAGCAAAATGTACTATAACATTTTTAAATGGTCGATTGGGAAGAGGAAACTTGTGTTGTCAACTTATAAACTGACCCAGAGTTTGAAATGTATAAGAGAACTTAAAATATTAGGATATCTATGCATCTCATATAAATATCGAGTGTAATCCCCAGTAGGAGGGCCATTTGATTTTTGTGAACTTCGACTGAAGTAAAATGAAACAATTAAAAGAACAGTACGCAGTTCTATTAAAATATTATAAGCTACTGCGCTGGTGCAAAAATAATGTCGTTTTCATATACATAGTTGAACGTGAAAAAATAGCATTATTTGTGCACCAACCCAATACATATGTGCATAAATTATTCTTTTTTTTTTTAAAATTCAATGTCATCAGGCAATATCAATTACACTTATACTAGGTTTTTAGTAGAAATTTTCTCATACAATTTTTTTCTGTTATTTGAAAAGAGAAAAAAATAAAACAAAAAACTACATTTGTTTTATTTGTATTTGGTTTACACCTCTATTCAAATAACAGACACATTTTAAATAAAAAACAAACCAACTACTATTTAAAATATGGTTTAATTATATAACATCAGGCTGAAGAAAATCGATCAGATATATGTACGAATGAACATATATGGCCAAAAATGCTTGTATTAATAAAAAAACATACTATAATAATAATAATAATAATAATAATAATAATAATAATAATAATAGGAATAATAATAATAATGATAATAATAATAATCATAATAATAAAGTAATGACAATAATAATGATGATAATAATAATAATAATAATGATAATAATAATAAAATAATAATAATAATAATAATAATAATAATTATAATAATAATAATAATAATAATAATAATAATAATAATAATAATAGCGATATATTTTTCGGTCGGATGAGGTGGCTACGCTGAAGAGAGGTAGGAACCTTGAAACATGCATGTTCATAGATTTCTGTTTTAATAAATACATAAATAAATAAATAATTATTATTTGTTTACGTCCAAATAAAATATAAGCGGTTTTATAAGAAAAACAATCTTCAAGGCGAGGACGCTAATTAACCGTATTATCGTTTAAAAAGATCAATAAGAAATCTGCATCAGTTTAAAAGTGATAAAAATAAAAACATAATCATCTTGGACTGCGTAGCGTAAGAAGTAACACACCGGACTGTAATACACATTGTCTAAGGTTCGATTCCTAGAAACAGTCGAGCCACGCTGAAGAAAGGTAGGAACCTTGAAACATGCATGACCGAAGGTTACTGTTTTAGAAATAATAAATAAATACACACATACACACATATACATTTATACGATGTGCCTTCAATAAGTTTCTACACTTTTTTCGTATGGGCACTTTTATTGATTGTACGCACGTGAAAGTCTAGTCCCTTTCAAAGTAATCTTCTCTGGCTGCAATGCACTTGTGTCACCGTTTCAACAACTATTGGAAGGCTCTTTGAAAGTCCTCTTGTGTGGATGTGTCTGTGACTTACGTCACTGCCTCTTTCATCTCCTCATTTGTTTCATAATGACAACCTCTTAGGTTTTCCTTGAGCTTAAGGAATATCCAAAAATCACAGAAAGCAAGGTTGGACTACAGAGAGAGAGAGAGAGAGAGAGAGAGAGAGAGAGAGAGAGAGAGAGAGAGAGAGAGGAATTGTCTTAGTGCTCATCTTGTTCAAGTAGTCTATAACAAGAATAGAGATGTCGATTGGTGCATAAATAATTGTGTTACAGTTCCCACACTGACATCAAACTGTACTCTAATTGTATTTGTAGTCACCGACGGACTTTATCCATGTAATTCTTTATTTGGTCAATCAACTCTGGTGTTCTGACTTCCTTACTTGTCCCACACCTCTCATATACCTCACAGACTCCTTGCCATTCTTGAATCTTTTATGCCAGTCAAAAACTGATGCTCGATTTATGCAATATGATGTAAAAGGAATCTAAAGCATTTCATAAGTTTCTGTGGTATTTTGTCACTTTAAAATAGAATTTTATTTTATATAATTCTACTAAAGTTTCCTTACACCGACATTGCATTTTTGAAATAGACCAGTTGCGAAAATCAAACTTTAATAAAGTCCATTCCAATTCCCGCTATAGCTGTTTTTTTTTAACCTATAATCATAAAAGAATGGTCATTCACCTCTAAGATTTATAGCAATAACATAAAGAATTTTCAAGAGTCTACGCCAATTTTAAAAGCCTGTATCAAAAAAAAAAAAAATCTAGAAAACTTATTGAAGGTACCTCGTATATATCTATCTATCTATATATATAAAAGCGAAAATGTGTGTTCACTTTTTGTGTATGTCCAAGAAAGGCATTTTTCAGAGAAGCGGTCGGTCGCCTAACAACTTTTTAAAACTTTTTATATCACATGTAAATAGTAATATCTCAGAGTTAACAACGGAGCTCGCCTATTTAATTTGCTCGACTTCGGGAAGATAAATATTCAGCAGTTTTCGCTCGCCGCATGTTGGTTAGGCCTTTTCCTATAATGTTTCCCCCTACCCCCAATGTCTTGGGGATGAAAGCATTCCCGCACTAAATGAAATGCTACCCCGCAGTCAAAAGTTGACCTCATTTAGTCATTAAAACGTGCACCTGCCAAATCCAAGTAATTAAATAAATTCAAACGTCTTTCCGTTGCATCTCGATGTGGCTGAATGGTTAAAATCGCCGCACTCTTTTTTTTCACACTTTAATTTACAACTTTGCCTCAAGGGTTCGGGTTCGATCCTCATACTTACCCACCAAAACATTTTTTTTTATTTTAACCCCACACCCCAGAGTTTTGATTTACCCAAAATCAGACACACCACCAAACATCCAGGCTCCCCTCACTAGTATATCTATAAAAGTGAAAATATCTGTGTGTGTCTGTCTGTGTCCGGACACTTCCCTACCAAACACCTCTATCAATTTTCGGTCTAGAGACTTTAGATTTGACATAAGGGGTATTGAGATTTGGGAAAATCTTTTAAATCGGGGTTCGGCCAGAAATTTGGCTGTTAAGGTTGTCAAAGTTCAACGATTTGAATTTTGGGTCTAAGCATTTGAAATTTTAGATGCAAGTTAAATGGATCTAACTTTATAATTTGAGTTGAGCCCGAAACAATAAATGTTAAAGGGTCCTAATGAGGGTCAAAGTTTAAAAACTTGATTTCTGCGGTCTCTAACAAATTACTAAGCCATTTTTTGGTCTAAACATTTGAAATTTGACATAAAGGGTATACAGATATAGGGTAAGCTTTTAAATCGTTTTTATGCTAAAAATTTGGCTTTAAAGGGGTCAAAGTTGAAAGGATTTTACCTTTGCGGTCTCTAGCAAACTATTAAACCAATTTTGGGTCTAAACATTTGAAATTTTACATAACGGGTATTCAGACATGCAGCAAGCTTTTTAATCAGTTTTGGAGCAAAAGTTTCGCTGCCAAGAGGTCAAAGTTTACAGAGTTGACCTTACAGACTCTACCAAGCTTCATCAATTTTAGGGCTAAACACTTGAAATTTTAGATGTAGGTTATTTGGACATGGATCAAACATTTTAATTTAATTTGAGCCACCCCCAAATAAATGTTAAGAGGTCAAAATTGGGGTCATATTTTACGTCTGCGGTCTGTACTAACTTTTCTCTATGGTAGTTAAGGAGGCCGATTATATAGAATGGCATTCCGTACATATTGACAATTTTTAATATATACATATGCACATGAAGTTATTAACACTATATAAGGCCCGAGCAAAGCTGGGCGGAACTGCTAATATATATATATATATATATATATATATAAATATATATATATATATATACTAGTTCACTAGTGATAGAACGATTCAAATATTTTTCTTGATCCAGATAAAATTTTGTGCATGCATGTTTCAGTGGACTCTGCAATCAGAGAGACCATCTCATCAGACCGAAAAAAGGAGCAAAACCTGCACATATGTAACCAATAATGTTTGCATAATAAACAGACTATATACTTGCTCTCTCCTTCATCGAGCACTCTTTAACAAACATATAGGTTTCAGTCGATCTACCGCTAGGATACCAAACTAAACAGCCATTATATATATAATGTGTGTGTGTGTATGTGTATTTGTGCGTTCGTATACATCTGTATATATATGCGTTTTACCTTCATTGTCATCAACGACGAAACTTTCCTGTACAGTGAATTGAACGCAATCAATTTCTATCGATGGAAGCGAGAAAGCAAAACTAATTTCCGCACAAAAAATAAAGGCCGATTTGTTGGCTCGCAAATGAAGGAAAGTTGAATATTAGTTCGGCCGCTCTGTTATTGTATTAAATGAATGGCTTTTTCTTAATTCATCCATAATTATCAATCTACCAATGAACTTGGACCTGACCTGTCGGTATTTCTCACTCGTGTTTTTTGATATACTCTTCTACACTATTAAATCAACTTGGCTAAAATAATTGAAAAAAAAAGCAAACTTACATTAATCATACTGTCCGTCATACAGACCGGGATATTAATTTTCTAATATAATGAAATACTATATTCACGTGGACGGTGAAAAGATAATTTTCATGAAAACACTAGCATAACGGCTAACACGTATCATTATGATAATAATCCGTATATTTATATTTTAATTAATTCATTAATTAATTTATTTAGTTATTTATACTGCTAGTATATTTTTAAATCCATTCTTTTTATTTGTTTTGGTTTATTTTTATTGGTCCCACGACAAAAGGAGGGTGGACCTGTAAATTCACCCTTGTCCATCCGTTCGTACGTTCGTCCATTCGTTTGTGCGCATTTTCACAATAACTACGCCTTGGAATTTTTTGAAAATTTACACAAACAAAACATGACACGAGTAAAAAAATAGCAGAACGGAGTTTCCATGAAAAATTCGGTTGCCCCCGTAGGGGTACCTTCCGGATTAAAATGGCTAAAATGTACACTCATGTGCTTAAAAAAATTGACTTGAATTTTTATAAATCTTTCTGAAAAGTTGTGTTAGAGAATGGATAGAGAGAGAGAGAGAGAGAGAGAGAGAGGGGGGGGAGGAGGGAGATGTGTGACTCTTGAACTCGACTGCCCGACTGCCCTAATCTGACTAATACTAGCTCCTATATTGAGAATTTCCTTTTGCTATGACGTCAGATTTGTGGTTCCAAAACGTGACCAACTCACGTGGATAAGCACACGTTTGTCCAAAACACACTTCTGCAAACAAAGAATTCTCAGCTAACCTATTTTTGAACCTAACCTGTTTTTTACAATATATTTTTAAATTGTATTGTTCATTCTTTTTAGTTGACATTTTTTATTTAGTTTTCATAAAAGAACGAACAATCAATTCTTTTTACAATACCAAAAAATATTTAATTATTTCCAATAGAATTTAACAATAGCTAAATTCTAACATTCCATTTTCTGAATCTATTCTGAACCTTGCATACAGGGTTCGAGTCTCCGCTTATCCTAATCTCATTTTCCTTTATCTAATGCTCTTCTTATTTACATGAAAGGGGACAGCCTTTCCCGTAAGATTGGGACAAAGTTTTCATTATACCTTGTACTCTGTGATAACCTAATTGTATATGCATACACACACCTATATATAATTGCATATATATATATATATAGTTTTTAAATATATATATATATATATATATATGTATATATATATATATATATAGGTGTGTGTGTGTTTTCATGTGCGTAGAATACTGGCGCAGTAAGGCCATGTACCTTACATATAATACACTGTATATGTTTATTCCAATAACTCCCCGTGTTTATCGATAACAACTCCGCCACGGACAGCAGATCTTCCCCAAGAAATGCACTCTCCATTATTTTTAAACCTATGGAAGTTTTTTTTGTTTCTGTCCATTAGAAATAGAGCTTAACTCAAAAAAGGCTTCGGCCGAATGAAAAGGAAAACGTTGTCATGTGACAATACCTCATTCAGAGCCATTCCTATTCATACAACAGGCAAAAAGGATACGATATTGTATTTACTTTTCGTTTTTACTGTTTGATTTCATATTTTCTTTAGTTTTTCATGTATCGACTGATTTCAGTCTGGTAAAATGAATCAGCTCCAGGCCGGAGACGAAACTCACATGAAATGTTAATGTGGGATTTGCCAGCTGACAAATAGTTACTATGTGTACTATTCAATAAAATATAACAGCCCATATTATCTCTCTCTTTATATATATATATATATATATATATATATATATATATATATATATATATATATATATATTTAAAAACTATACATACATATTCCAAAGACGAACCAGCGGTTTAATTTTATTGGAATAGCTTGCTCTGGCTGACTAAAATCCGCTACAGGATTATTTGTATCGGATTTTAGTCAGCAACAGAAGGTTGTTTCAATACAATGAAATCACTGGTTAATCTTTGGAATATATATGTATAGCTTTTAAATAAATATTTGTGTTTATATCATTGAAAATTCGGTAATTGTTCATATACCAATAAGTTTTAAGTCAAAATGAGATGACTTAAACTGTAAGCTACTAAATTATCATATTTCATAATTGAGCATTCATATATTGTTTTAAATGTATACAAAATATATACAAATAATAATCTTTTAAAAAAATTGGTTGGATGAGATGTAGGTAAAATATTTTCCCAGGTTTTTTCCATATAAGGAAAATGGACTCCATACTGTTCCGTATAAAAATGTTTTTTATTCAATACGTCTGACGAAAGACTGTTCTTGTGAAAAGTTCTAAACGACATAATGTTTGAATTTGCCCGAATAGTCTTGAAACAATTGTAACTAACGATGAAATACAGTATTTGTTGCTATCAATCCATTCCTTGATGTCTTGGTTTTTGTTACAATATATATATATATATATATATATATATATATATATATATATATATATATATATATATATATATATATTCATTTTTCTTTTGTGTGTATTGATATTCATATTAAAAACTATCTTTTCTATTTATTTAAAAAGAATATACAATTTTCTTATATATGGGTTGTAGAATTGCATTCACTAGCAAAAAATCTAGCTAATTTGCATATTCTTTTAAACATTCATTTTAATTAATTCCCTATTAGTTTTTTTTTCGGGTGTCTTATGGGATGATCATCTTTACTTAACTATTTCGTGTAATTATATATTCTATATAATTTATATTCTACATGATTTATACTTGCATACTATTTGCGTAAAAAGTTTACAGTAAACATAAAATTGTTTCCATATATATTTATGTATACGTATATATTTTTGTTTAATCCATCTATATATCTATAAAAGTGAACGTGTCTGTGTATCTGTGTGTCTGTGTATCTGTGTGTCTATGTATATGTGTGTCGGTGTATCTGTGTCTATGTGTCTGTGTGCGTGTACATTTCCCTACGCAATAACTCTGTTAATTTTTAGTCTACAGACTCGAAATTTGATACAGAGGGTACTGAGATTTGGAACATCTTTGTAATCCGTTTTCGACCAAGGATTTGGCTGTTAAGGGGTCAAAGTTCAACGATTTGACCTTTGAGAACTCCACCAAACTCTTTCACAAATTTTGAGTCTGAACACTTGAAATTTTACATATAGGTTCCGTGGACATGGATCCAACTTAATAACTTAATTTGAGCCCAAAACAATAAATGTTAAGGGGTCATAATAGGGGTCAAAGTTAAAGAAATGACCTCTGCGGTCTCTACCAAATTACTCAAACAATTTCTGGTCGAAACATTTAAAATTTTACATAAAGGGTATTCAGAGATAGGGCAAGCTTTTTAATCGGTTTGGGTCGAAAATCTTTAGTTACCAATATATAAATGTATGTATGTATGTATGTATGTATGTATGTATGTATGCCTAAAACTTTCGACTGAGGCGACGGATTTTTACAAGATTAGTATCGTTTTGAAGTTCGACCTTTTAGACGACAAATATGGAAAAATTGGCTAAAAACATTAATATCTTCACCTTCAACTGGGCACATTTCTACAGGGGGGGGGGGCGCTTTTTTCGCCGATATTTTTTAAAGTCATCCCCTCCTTTCGATTGTCTAGCCTTAATTTAAACATAATTCACTTCTGGTGTGGTTTCCCCCCCCGTTCTTTTCCTCCTTCGCGGTACGGGTTCGAGCCTGCCTTCCTACTAGAACGTTTTTTTTGATCAACATACACATCCAAACACCCGGGCAACGCCGGGCTGAAATGCTAATATATATATATATATATATATATATATATATATATATATATATATATATTGCAGCATTAAGAATTGATTTAATAATGCTAAATAGAATTGTTTAAAAATTCATGCTGCAATATTTTAAGCTATAAATTCATTATATATACATATATATATATTTTAATTACATTTTCACCCCAAACAAGGCACATTGTCTCTTTGATGTAGTAGGCTACTGTTAGGGGCACAGGCTACAGGGGTAATAGATGGGAAGTTGGGCAGCAAGGTGTCGGTTCACGTTCCACTTGAACTTCTTCATGTCAGTACAGTTGGGGAAGTAGGAACCTGGAAGGGAATTCCAAAGTATAGCTGTTCTGGGGGAGAAACTACTGGAGTAGAAGGTTCTTATACATCTATGGATCTCTACTGTGAAGGGGTGGGATTTAGCTGCTTCTCGGGTTTGTCGGGGGTATTTAGGTAGAGGGGGTACAAGTGCTTGTAGTTCGTCGGAACATTCACCGTTAAAATACTTGTAGAACAGGTAGAGGGGTGCTACATTACGTCGATGAGACAGAGGCTGAAGCTTGGATGACAATTAAGAACCTATTAGGTTGGCGACTCTCTTTTGAACCTTGTCCAGGAGTGAGAGCCTAGTAGCAGATGCACCGGCCGAAATATAACAACACTACTCCATACATGGGCGAATGGTGGCCTTATGGAGGTACAGGATACTTTCGTGCGTTGATAGCTTTCTAGCACGGTAGAGAGAACCTACCATTTTCAAAGCGGTCCTGGCAATGCTCTCAATGTAATTGTTCCAACTTATGTTTCCTGTGAACATTAAGCCGAGGAGTTTAAAAGATGTGCTTTCAGATAAAGAGTCATTGGCCATTGCTATTGGTGGTAGAGAAGGTTTCTTGTAATTATTGAAGGAAACAAGTTTAGTCTTGGCAGCATGGAATGTGACCATCCATTTTTGTCCCCATTCCACTACAGATTGGAGGTCATCCTCTAGTGTTTCTGCCATTTCTTTAGATATGTGTTCATTTGTTTTCCTGTAATGTCTCTTATAGAGCGTGGTGTCATCAGCATATGAACCCATCTCACAGGCAATTTTGTCAGGGAGGTCATTTATGAATATTAGGAATAATAGAGATCCAAGGATAGACCCCTGAGGCACTCCCGCATTTATAACATATTGGTATGATGTACGACCATCGAGGACAACCTGGATTTTTCTCTTATCTAAGAAGGATTTAATTATGTTATATATTCTACCAGTGATACCGTATGGTCTGATTTTTCTGAGAAAACCTTCATGCCATACTCTGTCAAAAGCCTTAGATATATCTAGAGCTACCACTCTACCCTCCATGCTTTGTCAAGTGACTGGTATATACGCTCAGAGATTACAGTTAGAATGTCTAGTGTGGAACGGGCTCTCCTAAATTCATATTGTTGGTCGGTCGGAAGTTTATCATCTGTAACGTGGTGAACTAGAGCTTGGTTTATTATGGACTCCAATATTTTGGCAAAAAGTGGGTCGGGAATTTAATGGGTCAGTTCTTTCGCCAGAATTCTTGAAAACTGGTACCAGCAAGCAGGAAAGCAAGATTCATTAAGGCATTTGTTGTAAAGTTTGGAGAGGATTGGAGCACTTTTTAAATAGTACAGCCGGGATGATATCAGGTCCACATGCTTTTGAAGTGTAAAGATTTTTATGAGAGCATGCGCCTGAAAAGGGGTGATTTTCAGATCGTGTAGTATGGCGTCTGTCCGCAAAGGAAAGTCCGAGAAAGGGTTGTTAGCAGGGTCGAGTCTGGAGTTGGAAGCAAACCGACTGGCAAGCATGTTAGCCTTCTTGGTTGCTGAGCAAACAACTTCATGATTGTTGATAGTGGGGGAACTGTTGATTGCCCATTATTTACTACACTGTTGTAGATTTTCCAGAAGTCAAGGTTACCTACTTTCTGTGCTTCGATACGTTTTTTGGTGATTTCAGTAAATTCTCTGTTAGCTGTCTCTATTTCTTTCTTAAAGTTACTTCTGGCTTTTATATTCTTCTGTCTGTTTGAATTGGATTTATGTCGGTTAAATCTGCGGTACGCGTGCTGCTTTTGCGCGATGGTAGCTGCACATGTGGAAGTAAACCATTGGGGAAAGTGGGGTTTGCTATAAGACTTCCTCTCGGGAACATGTGCTTCACTTGCTGTTTTGAACCATTCAGTGGTCTCATTTGCGCACTGTTCAGTAGGAAGTGAAAATATATTTCGCCATGGGGCGTCTCTGATAAGATCTCTGATGGCTTCCCAGTCAACCTTTTTATAATATCTCGTTGTTTTGAGCAATGGCTCTTCCATTTTGACTCTAGAGTTTAGGGCGATTTCAACTATTATCACTGCATGATCAGCATTCAAAAGTGGGCTGCAGGCCTTCGAGACACAATCATCAGGAACTGTGGTCAGAAACAGATTTAAAAGTGACGCGTGTTGTTCTTGCTGGTAAGAGAAACGGTTTGGGAACGTAACCATTTTTGATAAGGAATGAGTTATAGAGAGGCTATGTGTTGTGCTACCAGCTGCGTCTATGTAAGTAGAAAATTTAAGCCAGTTGTTGTGGTGGACATTGAAGTTTCCAAATACACGAACTTGTGAGCTAGTGTCGAGGTAAAGTGCTGTATCTATGCTGTCAGAGACTTTGTTTATTAAGGTACAGTCCTGGGTCGAGGGAGAGCGGTAGAGAAAATAAAAGTAACTAATATTATGTTGCATGTTAAGTCTAAAGCACATAAAGGTTTGATAGTCCGATCCTAGTTTTGTCTCTCTAGTCAAGGAGAGGGTGTTTCGAACATAGACTCCAAGCCCGTGCATATGTCTGTCAGTCCTTACGGCAGAGTGGGAAATGTCCGGGCATGTTAAAGTAGTTAGAGGGGATGGAGGAGTGTACTTAATGCTAAGATATCTGGGGTATTTGTTAGGAGAAATGCTTCAACATCATTTAAATTTGTTCTAAGCTCACGAATGTTCGTAATGCAAGCTTCAAGGGAGGAGGCAATTTGATTTTCTTTGAGGTTTGTCCTGGTGTAAGCGTAATTTTAGATTGTACTGCCATTTTTTTAAGAGTTTCAGTTTTGGTAAGGGGGTGCTGAACAAGTGGTTATGCAGAACACCAGGCATGCAACACAAGTAGACCATCAGCTGACCTTCCATCTACTAGGACTGTGGCCTCAGGAAAGCCCACTGGGGATGAGAGCAGGGGTTCTTTCCATGCGCGACATGGCACTACAAACATTCCGATATTATTCAACTGTTGATGGAGTAGCCGCTCTAAACGCTACCAAAAAGTTAGGGTTCTGTACTACCAGTCAAGAACAGCAGTCAGGAACTGTCAATCCGGTACCCTCAACCCATGAGACGATGGTCAACCCAATCTACTTGTACTGGCATTATGGTGTTCAATTTTTACTAGAATACCGTGTCCTTTACGTTTCCAGTTTTAACAAGCAGTCCTTTACTTTAAGACTAACTATATTAGTTTTCACGCCTACATTTTTCTATTGTAATCCATGATTTTTCCAGGCTTTCAACAAATTTACTTGTTCTTTGTTTAATTTCAGTCTTATTTTTGCCCCCATAGACGTAACATACACATATGTACTAACAATGTACGGAACTCGTCTACTTTCAATAAAATCCCCCAATTATCTCACTTTCAACCTTTCATTCTGTCTGTTTCACTTGTTACTTCTCTTTTCGCAACATCAGTGAATTAGTAGCAACACTAGTTGCTGAATAGAAGTTGTTGCTATGGAAACCAGTTTTAAAAACGTCGCTAACCTCCTTACATTTTTTTTACGATTTTGAACACCAGTAAATTCATCATAACTTTTGTTTTACTGAACGAAAATAGATTTTTTTCATAATATAGTTGAGAAGGTGATCTATAAACTGTAATAATTGTTTGAAATTTGGTCGAAAAATGAGTGACTGGTGAGATTTTAAAACATTCCTAAATGACTTAAACTGCCACTTAACCATATATTCAAACACGATATATATATATATATATATATATATATATACATATATATACATATATATATATATATATATATATGTAGCTTTCTTGTTGAATTTTTAAAACGATAAATACGGTTAAGCGTCTTCGCCGCGACGATCGTTTTACTTAGAAAATCGCCCATGTTTTATTGGACGTTTATAAATATTATTTTTATTTCTTTAAAACAGTAATCTATGGACATACATGTTTCGAGGTTTATTTTAATCGTCCATAAACTTATGAAGATTTGTTTTTGACTTTATAAAACGATAAATACGGTTGAAATATCAACAAAAAATCGTTTATAAATGATAAAAATAAACAGTAAATTATCTCGGACTTCAGAGCGTAAAGCTTACCGCGCCGGACTGTAATACACATGGTTCGGAGTTCGATTACTAGAGACACAGTCAAGCTGAAGAGTGGTAAGAATCGCGAAAACGGCATGTCCGTAGATTAGTATTTATCCGACACGTTTCCCAGACCAGCAAGATCAACATGCCTCACCTCTAGATCTCTTTCTGACAACGGTTCCCAATGACTGTACAACAAATGCCCACATCCCACTCGGGAATGCTGATCACGCTGTGATAATGGTAGAAATCAGCCTAAATTCTCGCCCTAAAACTGAAGACCCACTGCTCAAAACAACGAGGTATTACAAAAAGGCTGATTGGGAAGCCATCAGGGAGCTCATCAGAGATGCCCCATGGCAAAATATCTTTACTCTTCCAGCGGAACAGTGTGCAAATGAGACCACTGAATGGTTCAAAACTGCTATTGAAGCACATGTTCCCGCACGGAAATTCTATAGCAAGCCCCACTCCCCCCAATGGTTTACTTCTGCTTGTGCAGCTGCCATTTGTCAAAGGCAGCATGCGTTCCGCAGATTCAACCGACATGAGTCCAGCTCAAATAAACAGAAGTTTCTGGAAGCTAGAAATAATTGTAAGAGAGTGATAGAGACAGCTAAGACAGATTACTCTGAAACCACCAGAAAACGCATCGAAGCACAGAAATTAGGAACCCGGAATTTTTGGAAAATCTACAACAGCGTAGTAAATAATGGACAGTCAACTATTCCCCCACTATCAAACGATCATGAGGTTGCTTGCACGGCAACTGACAAGGCTAATCTGCTTGCCAATCGGTTTGCCTCAAACTCCACACTGAACTCGGCACACCACTCACTCCCTGATTTTCCTCTGCGAACAGACGCCTCACTAGACGATTTGAAAATCACCCCTTCTCAGGTACATGCTATTATAAAAAAACTCAAAAGCATGTGGACCAGATCTCATCCCGGCTGTGCTTTTAAAAATATTCTCTGCCGAGGTTGCTCCAGTTCTGTCCAAACTTTACAATAAATGCCTTAACGAATCTTGTTTTCCCGACTCTGTGGTACCAGTCTTCAATGATTCTGGTGAAAGAACTGACCCACTAAATTATCGCCCCATTAGCCTCCTCCCGCTTTTCGCCAAAATATTTAAGTCCTTAGTTAATCAAGCCCTAGTCCAGCACCTAACAGCTGCTAAACTCCTGACTGACAAACAATATGGATTCAGGAAAGCCCGTTCAACAGCAGATATCTTAACTGTAGTTTCTGAACGTATATACCGTTCATTGGATGAAACAGGGGAGGGTAGAGCGGTGGCCCTCGATATATCTAAGGCTTTTGACAGGGTAATGCACGATGGTCTATCAAGGAAAATTAGATCATATGGAATCACATGAAGAATTCATAATGTAATTAAATCCTTCTTAAGTAATAGAAAAATCAAAGTTGTCCGCGACGGTCGTACATCCAAACAATACGACATAAATGCGGGAGTACCTCAGGGGTCTATCCTTGGACCTCTATTATTCTTGATATTCATAAACGACCTCCCTGATAAAATTGTTTCGGAGATGGGTATATTTGCCGATGACACTACTCTCTATAACAGGCACAAGGGGAAAACAAATGAACACATATCCAAGGAAATGGCAGAAACACTAGAGGATGACCTCCAATCCGTAGTGGAATGGGGACCAAAATGGTTGGTCACATTCAATGCTGCTAAGACTAAGCTTGTTTCCTTCAATAACTACAAGAACCTTCTCTACCACCAATAGCAATGGCCAAGAACACATTACCTGAAAGTACTTCTTTTAAACTCCTCGGCCTAACGTTTACAGGGAATATGAACTGGAATAGATACATTGAGAGCATTGCCAAGGCTGCTGCAAGGAAGGTTGGCTCCCTCTACCGTGCTAGAAAACTACTTACGCCTGACAGTATCCTATACCTCTATAAGGCAACCATTCGCCCATGTATGGAGTACTGTTGTCACATCTGGGCTGGTACATCTGCTTTTTGTCTCTCGCTCCTGGACAGGGTTCAAAAGAGAGTCGCCAACCTGATAGGTCCTGAACTGTCATCTAGGCTTCAGCCTCTGTCCCATCAACGAGATGTTGCATCCCTCTGCCTGTTCTACAAATACTTCAATGGTGAATGCTCTGACGAACTGCAAACACTTGTACCTCCCCGACGTAACTAATCCCGACAAACCTGACAAGCTACTAAGTCTCATCCCTTTACAGTAGAGATCCCTAGGTGCAAGAAATCCTTTTACTCCAATAGTTTCTTCCCCAGAACTGCGGGTCTTTGGAACTCCCTTCCAGGATTCTGCTTTCCCAACTGCAATGATATGCAGAAGTTCAAGTGTAATGTTAACAAACATCTTTCTACTCATCTCCCTTCATAATGACCCCGCTAATTAAGTCCCTGATAGTAGCCCTCTGCTTCAAAGTGGCACTGTGCCTTGTTTGGGGTGAAAATTGAATATATATATATATATATATATATAAAGCTGAACGTCTGTGTGTGTGTGTGTGTGTGTGTGTGGTCACGAATGGGCTCCTATATGGTTGACTATTTTAAAAAACTGATTACATATAATGATAGAAGATGTATTGAGGATAAGGAATGTTATGTTTGATTTGGCAGAACGCTGGTTCATAAAAATTGTGTGGTCTGCGTTCGCGCCTGGCCCCCAAAATATGGAAATAAAAAATGAAAAAAAAAGTTTACGAGGGTTTTTTGATATAGATGTACATAAGAATCCTTTGATAAGTATGTTTCAACTTTGCCTGTACTCCATGGAAATATGGCACAAACTTTAACAAAAACTTTTCATATCTATTTGCGTAAGTGTACTTTGATAATTATGTTTCAGTTTGAAGGAATATGGTATAATAAAATTATTGGGTGTTCGTTCACGCCTGACCTCCATAGAATGTAAATATGTCACAAAGTTTAACAAGGTTTTTCAAAAGTGGTGAGGGTCCACAATAACACCTTAACTTTAATCTTAATTCACGTTAGTTTTATTTTTTTGTTTTGAGTTGAATCATATTGTGTCGAATAAATTCACCTCATAAATTCACGTTCTTATTAAAGTGAAAACAAAAAAAAGTCGGAACTTTAGACAATTCCCGACACAAATTTTGCATAACTCTACTTTTTTCCTTCTCTACGTGCACGTGGCACTCTTTTGAAAATAGATAAATAGATAAATAATAAAAAATAAGAACGTTACTTATCGTGTCAAAAGAAGGAAAAGTCCTGCTCACATGATTACGCGTCTTTTTAAAAACATTTACATAACCTTTTTATTTTTATTTATATATCTGTTTAAGCTTTTTTTGTCAGTGCACTAGAAGGAATTCAGTTGATTACAAGCCTTTCTGTGTGTTCTTTACATTACAATAGTACAACTCTGAATCCGACGGCGCAATACTACACCGTTCAATACTGTAAACCTGAAACGAAGCTGTTCTGCTTGAAAAGTGTGCCATTTTCTTCTTATTCATATTTATATCGATTCTTAGGTTTAAAAAACTAAAGTAATTACGTGTTTACTTTTTTAATATCCTATTTTGCTATTTCGGATTATTTTACTGAAGTAAGTAACGTTCATTATTTTTCAAAACTGTTTTTGTTTCTTTGTTTTTCGATATTTCGTCGATATTATTTAGTAAGAGTGTTTAGCAGAAAAGCCAACAAACGGCTAGCCGAAAAATAAATATACAAGAAATAAATGTTACCATAGTCAATAAAGGTTCAGTTAATGTTTTTTTTTGTTTTGAAATAGTTTTTAATGCTCTTTACTTTAAATAATTTCAGCGAACCGAAATTAAAACGACATTTGAGGCAATAACTTCTTAAATTAATTTTTATATAAACTAAACATGCCATAATCGAATATTCCTCAAGCACAAAATAATGGAAAACATTAAAATATTCCTTACGTTGACGGAACTCACTTAAATTGTTAACACAGAATGCTCAGGTGCCCCTCCTTCAAATTGTAAACGGGGCTCTCCATTTCAAAGTCGCTGCCATTTTGATTTTTTTAAAACCCGTTCGTGAATTAAAAAACAATTTTTTTTTTACAAACGACTTTTAAATACAAACCAATGAACTTTTCTACAATATAAGTAATTTTTATCGACTATGGTAACATTTATTTCTTGTATATTTATATTATTATATATATAAGATTTTGTCTTTGTAAGGAAACATCATTTTGTTGGTTACTTTGGCTACGAATGGAAACAAAGTTGATATAAAAAAATATATTTTCGCGAAAGTTATCTTTACTTTCATCATATTTTCCTTAGGGTAAAATTTTGTAAAAACCTATCTCTTTACCTCCCTTTCATAACCTATCATACTTTCATCAATCACAGTCCATTTTGTGTAGGCTGTTTTTAACCCAGTCAACGACGGGTATTTCTGCTAGTATATATATATATATATATATATATATATATATATATATATATATTACTGTTTATATGTATATGCTCATTAGAGAGGTATACACGACCACGTTAGAGTTTGACAGGTAGGGAATAAATGTAAATAAACACTTAAATTATGTATAGGGTGGAACGATAAAATTCTTGCTCTAGAAAAGATTAAAACCGGTTTTCTTTTTTTTGTCGAAGACCATTTACTAGTTGGCCAGTGGTTTACAAATCCCAAGAGCGATAGGAGCCTTCTATTATGTCTGAAATTGACACAATGTTCAACAAGTCAGATCGGAGAAGCGCTGCTCTACAACCAATGATCTCTACCGATCCAAGTTATGGCAATAGAACCATTGCCAGTACCATCGGTTCAGTGATCGAGGGCAAAGCTCAACGAAGTTTCCGGTCACGGTTATGATCTTTAGTGTGGTTTCAAGTGAGGGTCATATCATGCCACCTCATATCTTTGAAAGTCAACACCAAAGTGTACCTGGATGTGCTAAAAAGTGTGGTGATCCCCTGATGCAATCAGGCTGCCGCTGATAAATCCTGGGTGTAGCAGAAGAACTTGGCTTCGGTCCACAAGTGTAATGATACCCAAGCTTTACTTCAAAAACGGTGCCATGACTTTACACCCTTATCTAACTACCCCTTCCTTCCTGACCTGAATCTGCTGGACTGCTTCATTTGGTCATATGTCTGGGACATTACCAACATGACCTCCCACAATATTAAAGCCAGCCTGACTGCCGCATCTATGGAGTATTTGCCGAGCTTACACTTGCTTGTGGAAAAGGCATGCTCCCAGTTCCGGGCCGGTATCGATGTGGCGATTGAGGCTGAGGACGGCTACATAATCAAGTTACATGAATTGAATTTTTTAATAAAAATTTAAAAATAAAGCTGTAATGTTTTCTTTAGTGCGAAAACTTTATCGTTCCACCTTTATTATCTGAAGGAAAGGCTTTTTCATTTTTCTGAACTAGGCTAAAATGATTAAAAAAAATAACGCAAACAACATTTATGTTTTATAGTTTTTATTCAATCATTTGTGTACAAATATAAGACGAGGGATATCTTTACTTCAGGCATCTCCATATTTACAGAGATAGTCACCAGGTGGCGTCATCGTTTGAAATAATGCAGGCTTACAATTAACACGAAATAAAATAGAACCTTAAAATGTTTTAGGAAAAGCAGAATTATTATTCATGTAACGATAACATTTGTTATATTGTGGGCCAACCGATTTATAATACTGCGTGATCCACACACAAAAAAACATTACTTTCATCAATCAATCTATATTTGTTTTATTACATGAGGGACATTTTAATGACCAACTCATCAGTAAGACTGGTTATCCTAAATACGTTTCACATGTAAACATTCTAATTTCTATCATTAGAGTTATTTCAAACAACATAACTATCAAAACATTCTTTAGACTATTAGTGTATAAGGTTTCTCTGTACAGAGGTTTGTCAGGACAATCTAGTATGACGATAATTTTCCCTACAAGTAAAACCTGACGAAATATTCAAAATGACATAGAATTCGCGGCCCAAATAAGATCTCCTCGGTATGGTTAACCAACACTGGCTTTCATGAGCATCGGCGCATATTCTCCAAGTGATGTTACCTAAAGTAATGGCACAAAGCTGGATACTCCACCAAACTAGATGAATTCTTGCCCAGTAAGACTCAGAAACCATAAGAAATGTATACTATACAATATTTAAATGGTCGATTTCGGGGTGGTAAAGTTGTTCTCAACTTCTTTATATACTCAGTTTTAGATATAAAAGAGATATCGGCCCAGATAAGATGGCTTTTGTGTGACTAACCTCTACTGGCTTTTACGAGTAATTATGCACTTTCTTCTTTATATATCAATACACTCTTATTTTTGGATTGAGCACTCTGCTGGATTTCTTTTTCCAAAAAGACTAATTATAATATATAGTAATAAATAGTGATAACAAAATAGTTCCTAAAATTTATACTAGGATTGTCTGCTAGGACCCGTGGTGCTATGGTAAATTCAGTTGTAAGTTAAATACCACTGAACATTTAAGTTTCAATCCTCAGTAAGATTTAGAATAGTTTTTGAAATTACTTAGAAATTTTACCCAGTCATTGCTAGCAATACAAGACCATGCAAATCTCATGTATTAAATAAAGGGTTCCATTGAGAATTATATACAGACTCCTAAGTGCAAGAAAAAAACTTCCCAAGTTGGACAAAATACACTAGATGGGAGGTTACATAGAAGCGTTGCTAAAATAACACCCAAGATGAAAACAGTATTCTGAAGAATCCAAATAATATTAATAATGAATCCGCACCTCTAAAATGAAGAAACGTAAAAAATATTTAGTTTAATATTTGAAAATAGAAACAGATTTATTTTGTTATTAAAACAGTATAACATATTCAAATGGTAAATTGGAAAGAGGAAAATTCAAATGGTAAATTGGAAAGAGGAAAATTAAACTAAAAGTAACAGAACGAAACTGGATACTCCACCAGAATAGATGAATTTTTGTCCTGGAATTCACTAAGACTATGAGACCACAAGAAAAATATACTATAACATATTCAAATGGTAAATTGGAAAGAGGAAAATTAAACTTCTCAACTTCTTTACTAACTCAGTATTTTAGAAGTAAAGGAGAACTTTAATGGAATATTCGATTATCCATGCATTTCATATAGAAGTGTCCGCTCAAAGAAGAAATCCCCTTAATTTCTGAGAACTTCAATTGAATTAAAATGAAACAAACAACAAAGGTGAAGAGGACCATTACAGCAGAAAACTTTGCCAGACAGAGGTGTTTCAGTTATTGAAAATTTACACGTTGTATCCCAGTTTCTCTTATCAGACACAACTAACACTATTAGACAAGTCATGCAATTATTTGAAGAACAAACAAAGATGTCTTTAATGTCTCATGGTAACAGTTATCTATCGTGATATAGACACACAGAATCTGCAGTATTACATAAAAAGGCATACAACAGACTGATACGCAGAAATGTAATCATCAATCATTTTATTTTATACAATCCAGCTTTTTTTTCAACCACGTGACCTACGTCACCGATTATTATTTAACGTTTTAAAAATAAATCATGTTATGTTATGTTTTTACTGGCAGATGCATGTCTATGACAAGTGCACTTATTTCTGTCAAATGATATCTGATTTTGATATTGACGTGGGTTTTATTAAAAAAAGCTATTTTCCAATGTAAAGTATTGTTAGATTATTTACATTGTTAAAAGTTAATTATTCATTATCGATCTATCTGTCTATCTATCTATTTATCTATCTACTCAATGATATTCTTAATATATCTTTATATTGGGTGTTATTTATTGTTTATAGAATAAAGTGTAGCAATGGGTTTTAGCTGAAGATGTTTACACTAATTAGGTAGGTTAAATAAACAAAATAACCTTAGGCAGGCAGACGTGGAAAGGTTTCACATAAGGGATGCGTGTACTTTTTAAATGATGACGTAACGGAACTGAGGTCAGGTGGTCGGGAAGTTTAGAGTTGAGAGTTGGAGTTTAGTCATGCAAGTGTATAAACGTACTTCAAGCTAGGAAGCGAGGCTGTGAAGAATAAGCATGTAGACGAAATGAAGACTCTGTGAAGACCGTCTGGGACAACTGAAATAAATTTATATTTTAAAAATATAAAGTGCTGTTCTGGTGGTTTCGCAAAAGAAAGAAGAACAGAGGTCTCAATTGGTTATGATTGGTCCTTTCATGTTTCATCACGGAGCTCAGCACAGAAGATAGAAGAACTCTTGAAGAAGGAAAGGTATGAAGCATATATTATTCTTTATATGAGATAATGATACCTTACGTAAATATGAACTGTAATATATACACGTGTGATAACTCTCTGATACAACATGATTATGTTTATATGTCAATATCATATCCTCTGGCTAAACAATATACATACAATTTGTACGTTTATAGCGGGTGTTATAAGAACAATATCTCTCAATCATTGCATATAACATATGACACGTTTTAGCATATGTCTTCATCTTCTAGTTAGTGTCGGATATTCAGAATATTACCTTCACACCAGTGAGGGGTGCCGGTACGCATAAAAAGCTGTCGAGATTTTGGTTCCGAAATAGTGTGTGGACGCCATCAGGTTTGAATTGGCCGTCTTATTCTGTTTGCAATTCACATGTGACCCACTTCGGCTTCCAATCTTAAAATAATTTTAGCAAATAACGATGTGGAACTGAAAAGCACGGGGAGGATAATTTTATTTACGAAAGGAATATGAAAGTATATTTTTCACGATAGGGAATGTGTTGTACGGGATTTAAAATATGCGGGTATAAATATGACTTGCATAATTATTAATGCATTCGACACTCTCTTACTCTAAACACTGTCATAACTTTCCCTGTGATGGTCTTCATCACTTCAAGAGTTGCCTCTGAATAGTTTTGATAAACATTATCTTCGAAATTACCACATATGTAAAACTGAAAGGCTGTTTGGCGTTGCCCAGTCGTGAAATACGAATAAATTTTATATTTTACTTTATGCAGAATTCTTATTTATTATAAACAGAAATACCGTAGGTATCAAACGTAACGTTAAATTCCTTTAAAATTAAAAAAAAAACGAAAAGAAACTGAGACATGTGCATGCGAGTATTATTCTTATTCTTAACATAAAGTAGCTGTCATATTTTCGCCCGCGTATGCGCATTCGTGAAGCAGTTGACAAACACATAAAAATCAAACGATCCCCCACGTTATAATTTTTAAATTTTGACCCCTTACCAGACCTTTCTGCCGAATAAAAACGAATTAAAACGTTTTCCATATGTCTGAATTACCTATATACCAAATTCCACGTCTCTAGATAAAAGATTCGTTGAATATATAGGTTGAGAATTGTGCTCACGCATACTCACTTTTATAGATATATAGATAACCTGTTATATTCCGGTTAGTGTGAAACCTAATACGGTTTACGAGTGTTGCCGATGATACGATCACTAAAGTGCCCCCGCAGATAAGATAAAATGACAAACACGAAATATTGGATATCCATGACTGAAAATTTGAGAACAAGTCAGACAGCCAGAAATTAATTTTTGACAAATATGGCTTGATTGAAGAATCGGTTTTGAATTTTATTAGGAGCCCCATGGTGACAATTTAGAGGAATGACATATAATAGTTTTACGGTTTAAGCAGCTTATATTTTTGAAAAAAAAAACAATAAAATTCTCTGTACAAATCGATTTCATTAAAATGGACGTTTATGAAACTGATAATCACATTATAAATTAGTAATTAAAGAAGAAGAGCAACATTATTTCGTTTCGGCTTTGCGGTGAAACAAAAAGCGGAATATGATTCATGATTTGTTATTAATTAAAGAAGAAACGCGACATTATTTCGTTTCGGCTTCACGGTGAAATAAAAAGGCGGAATATGATTCATAATTTTTGTAAATTATTGAATGAAACAATGTTTGATTTCTTGTTAATGATAAATGAGTTCGGCTGAAATGACAGTACTTATGCAGTACAATGGCCATGCTATCATCGAAATCGTCCGGACGATTTACGGAAAACACCGGAAGGTGCCGATGAAATGTTTTGTGAGTTTTCTTTTTAAAATTGAAAATATATTATTTCTGTCGGTACAAAGTTTATTCAATAGCGATTTTATTGGAAAAAAGGAAAAATATATTCTTGGATAATTATTGGACAATTTTTATTAAATTATTAAAATTGAAATCAACGAAAAAACTTGTAAGATAAGTTTCATGAATAAATATTTAATTTTTGAATAAGAAACAAAATTTATTTTTAGTTTTTATTTCTTTTTTATGGATTTTTTGTTCAAATCATAATAAATGTTTAATTATTATTTTTTTGTTTAATAAATGAATGATAGCAAACAAATGTTTTCATTATGAGTTTTGTATTAAGTTAACGATGCTCAGTGTTTCGGTATCTTCCGGCGTTTTTTTGGAAGATTTCGGCGATAGCACGGTCCTTATACTGCATAAGAAACGAAATGAATTTAAGAAAAATATTCAACATTCAATGTTATACAAAGCTTCACAGATTCTAAATTGCAAGAATATTTTAATGCAATGACATATATTGGATATACTTCACCATTTCAAAGAAGTTAATTCCGATTTCTCTTATAATAGTTCTGCTTTTTTCTCTTATAATAGTTCTGCTTTACTTGCCTTCGCAAAAGGGTAGAGTAAAAACTATGCCGCTTTGTAATGTGGAGAAAATGACAGTCTGAAAAAGGGCAAAAAATAAAAATTACCCCAGTCTAGAACAACTTCACTTTTCCTGATTAGAACAAAAACGGATCAAATGTAATGACACAACGTATTATACAATTTGATCCTCACTCGAAAAAGTAAAGCATAATTGTGTTTCCATATTTTTAGGGAAAGAAAAAAAATGTTGATCTTTATTCAAAATAGACTCCCTTCTTTGATTATTTAGATACTTTGGCATATTCTATTAATCTTAAGTTTTCTTTACACAACGTTTCGGCCAATGTAATCTCTGACTTTCTCCGGCATATCTTGCAAGAGCTAGTAAATATTTTTGTCGAATACAGGAATATGCACGGAATTTCGAAAGGAATCTTTATCAGTCCACACAAGTAGCATGCTCTCATTTCGTCAGCTATGATCAGTTTATAGTCTTAAGTAATTCGCAATTGTATTTTTCGTATCAATCTCCCTGATTATTAAACCTCCAACCCCCAGTAGAGTGTCACTTACAGCTGAATTTTACTTGGTACTTTATCTTTGTGGACAAGCGAGTCGTATGCATATGGGCTCAGCCGTCCATTCAGATTCCCGAGTTCGACAAGATACACTTGAAAAGTTGAATGTTACATCGGCTGAAACCTTGAGTGAATAACACTAAAGATTAGTACAGTAGTTCGCAATCATCTACATAATCCAAATTATCAATTCTCATCTCAAACAACTAGATTCCATTCTTGCGAATAAAACCTTTTAGTTATGCGGAAAAAATAACTTTATTTTGTTGTCTCTCTTTTTGTTATGTTGCCAAGAAAAGTTGTACTCAGTTTTCCCTTCAATATCTAAAAACGGCAACTTCAGGTTTTACTTTCGCCATACAGGCGCCGGTAAGAGGTACTTAAATCTTTTTATCTTCCGCCTCTTCGTCGTAGTCTCCTTTTTGCGCCAGCGTTGCCATTAACAGGTTATTGTATTGATTTTTTTGCTATCTTTCCGCATCGCAAAACGCGTCACGACAAGCGAATATAAGTCTCAGTTGTTCCCCTTTCTCGAAAGCGATGAAAAGACAGCAATAGTCGGACGGTTTTAAGAGACAAGTAACCGGACGTCAATAATACACTACGCCTACCCCATCTCCCAACGAAAAACCAGTTGAATTACATAACGCTCTCTTCGATAACAAGAACCTCATCCGCAGCGAGATCATCATCTTCATCATCGTCATCTTCCGTGTCATCGCTAGATAACTCTATTGACGTTTTGCTAAAGTTTGATTCTGCATCACTGGAGTTGTATGATGGCGACTCAGTGAGTCTGTCTTCTTCGTTTTTGTCATCTTCCACGTCTTGCCTCTGGCTCGGTATCTGTTCAGGAAACTGCCACAATGACGGATTCACAATTCGGATGCGCTTCGGTTTCGGGCTCTCTTTCGTCAATGGTTCGGTGTCTCTACCAAATGAATGGCAACTCGAAGTCTCAAAGCACGGGTTGTCATATTCGCCGTCACACGATCTTTCACCTTCAGTAATGGTGGACTTTGATCGTCGTAGTGAAGGTTCGGTCTCAGTTGCTGGCAGTTCAGAGCGTGAAAATGTCCACACGGTGCGTCGAGTTTTCATTGTGACTAAAAAGACATAGAAAGGAAATCAAAATGTAAGTTCATTTGAAAAAAAAAATATATGCATAACACACACACACACACACACACACACACACACACACACACACACACACACACACACACACACACACACACATATATATATATATTTATATGATCAAACATCACCGCAGCCTACAGAAACAATGAAAGTCAAAGAGAGAGAGAGAGAGAGAAAGAGAGAGAGAGAGAGAGAAAGAGGGGGCCAGACAGAAATATAAGAAAGCATTGTAAAAATGTTGAAATCAAGGTGCTTAAGTTTTCTTTTTTTTTAATTTTTTAATTTTCCTGATGATCAACTTTGGTCTTACAATAAAAAATAAATGTATAACAAACATTTTTGATTTTTAATCGAAGTGACAAATACCAATAAACAAAGAATTTGGAAAAATAAAGACAATTCTAACAGGAAGAAATAATGCGCACGTGTAGGCAGTTAGAATCAAAGGCACGTTAGCAATTTAAATTTGGGACCGCCCGTTTAGCGTCAGAGGATAAAATTGTAATTAAATGTTTACATATTTGGGAGTCTTCCGAACGTTACAACAAAGACGGGAAATAGGTTATGCATATAAAGTTGTGCACTTGTGCACGTTAGTTCCAGTAATTAATGTTATCAGTATTTAAGTTTCTGTTTATGAGTTGTAAAAATGTTTGTATTCCGGGTTTTTTATCGCTAGTGCCTCATGTGGAGAGGGACGCCATTTTTAAAAACTTTTAGAAGCGTTCGCTTATCAATGAATTAGTTTCATTCTTGAATGTGAGAATTTCCGGTTTCACCGAATTAGAAAGGATGGAAGATTGCTAAGGAGCCGTTATAATTTAGTATTCGGGAATCGGAAAGAATATGCCATGTCTATGTTTGTCTTAGCACGTTACGGAGGGTGTAATCACACTATAGTTAAGAAATCTAGAAAAAGACCCTGTGTTACATGAAAGGGCTGCCCCCTTCTCGTGTATGTAAGAAGTCAGACTAGATAAGTGAAAATGATATTAAGAAAAGGCTAGAATCGAAACTTGTAGGCAAGTGTATATATATATATATATATATATATATATATATATATATATATATATATATATATATATACGAGCAAACAGTTAATAAAACATGTTAAAAAACACTTTGAAATGAGATATTTAAGTGACGGTAAAAATCCAAATATATAACTTCAAGAAAGTTAATTAACTTTCTTGAAGTTATATATTTGGATTTTACCGTCACTGGATTATTTATCTTCCACCAGACTATCCATTCACGTGTAATCACCTTTTTTTCACCATATTCCCTCTGCTTCACTTTTTCGTTATCAAGTAAGATCTTTGATTTACTTGTTGTTTCATCAAATACGTTTGCATGCAAAATCCGATCCTGCATTTTGCTAATTCCTACCCTCTGATGAGAAGGGAAGTATTTCTTCGAAACTCCGCGGATTAAGGACTATCCACTTATCTAGTGCTTCCTTTTCAGATTAAATATGTTTTTAACTCATTTCAAAGTTTTTTTTAACATGTTTTATTAACTGTTTGCTCGTATTATAAGCTCTATCTCCTATTTAGTTTTATCGAGCTTTTACATCTGGCTGAGATAACTTTATAAATATTAATTCTTTAATATTTATAATATACTTTAATTTTACCATCGGATCATTTTGGTAAATTTAATTGTAATTTTTATTTTATATATATATATATATATATATATATATATATATATATATATATATATAGTAATTTATAAAATATATATGGCGATTAAGCTACAATGAATATTCCGCGTTTCATCCTATCTAGGACTCTCCAGGCTTATGTACATAAGTTTATGCATAAACTTATTACGGTTACGCATAAGTTTACGCATAAATTTATACTTTCGTATATTAATTTTATGTGTGTAAATGAAGTATATATATATATATATATATATATATATATATATATATATATATATACAAGGGTTGTTCCAAAAGTAAGACTCCTTTTTTAACCTAAAACTTAAAAGCTTGAAGAGCTACGAAGACGAGAGTAGTACGATTTACAAGCGACCTTTTGTGCTGTGGAATATCTTTTTCTATGTAGTTATATTTAGCACCATTTCTCCATACCGTCTTGCTAGCCGCTTTTTATGCCTCGGTCGTTAATATCTGGAGAACACGTTATCACTAACATGTATGCCGCAACTTTGAAATTCGCGAACTCACATACTAACTGTGCTGCCATTAATGACATTGGTTTCATAAATGTTCAACAAGCACTGGTGAATGTCGATCGGTTCAATCGTTTTCTCCCCAGAGGAATTCAGTGACGCAGCTCCGATTCTGACGCACATCCATCACAAGGGTTTTTTCTTAGAGTCTCACACCGTCAATATTGTTATGTTAACGCCGGGCAACGACAGGCAACGTTGGATAGAAAACATTATTAAGTTATCTATTTATCTATTTATCTATCGCTTATCTAATTATCTATCTGTCTAGCGGAGTAAATAACAGAGACTGAATCGTGGAAGTTGAGCGAGCATGTAGGCGCAGAAAGGGTTAAAGGATCATGTGGTGACATGTATAAAACTCTGTGACCGATTAGTTTACACCGGAATAATCCGAACATAAAACCGGTGTGATGTTTCAAGGGTTCCGGTTTGAATAAGCTTAGCTAAGTTTAGTGAGTTGAATTTGAGACGCCGAGCAAGCAAGATAGGTTAAACAGGTTATCCCATAAGGGGGCGACCGTCTTCAAATTCCATAAATATGAGATCGTTGATTTCACTCCATGCAGAAGACGCAATGCCTGAGAGTGTAATAAACCAATATATAAAAACATACATCGTCTTGTTTCTGTCTTGCACGCGGTTTGTTATAGCAGAACCCAGCTCCGCAAGACGTTGGTGACTTTCTCAAGCAACGGCCAAAAAACAGAAGGCCACGCAGCAACAGATATGTCGTTATAAATGTACTGTGAATTATATGTAACACGCACGCTTATAAGCACTAGATGAGTCACGAGCCGTTAACACGTTTTAGGGACGAAGACACTAGTCCGTTTAATAAGCAGTTAGAAACGCACGGTTAGATAATACACGCATTTTACAACATTTAGTCGCCGTGACCTTCTCTGCAATCAAGTCGCAGATTTAGAAAGAAAGCCTAGTTACACGAAAAAAAGATAAAACAAAAATTATAGACTAAACGGAAAAAATAGGAGGTTAATTTTAAACTAGACGTAAAGAAGAAAAAATAGACAAAAGAAATCTATAATGAAAAAGAGATACATACACACAAAAGAGCTAAGAAAGAAATTTAAAAAAGCCACGTGCTATCGAAAAGTTTAACGTGTTGATAAAATGGTGGTTTGTTTTCTTTTGTAGATTTAAAGAGAGAGAAAATGTTGTCGTTTGATGTTGTTTAAAAGTAAGAAAGAAACTTGTTTTATGATTGTTTTTTGTTCGGGATGATTAGTACTTTTTGTTGTTGTTATAAGAGTAATCTTTGATTATGCGTTTAAATTGAAAAAGAAGGAGCGAAAAAAAAAAGAAGTAAGAAATCACCGTCCAAAAGCTTATGAAAAATAGAAACAGAAAGGTGTCGCTGCCTGCAAGCGACTACTGTTGCGGTGTGCCTGGTGACACGTATATATGCGACACGGAACTTCTTTTTGTAAAACAGTGGTGCTTGGCGAAATGACGTTTTGGGAAGAAATTGTAATTAAGTGATTCCTAAAATGTTTTTTTTTTTGTAAAACATGTTTTATTGTGTTTTTGATGATGTTTCTTTTAAGAGAAATTGTGAATTCTGTATTAGAATTAATGGTGTGATTGAATGTCAATGATGACAGAAAGAGTAAGACCTGCTATGTTGAAGTTTTGTGGTGCAACCTGCGGAAAAAGAGTTTGTTTGTAAAACAAGGGACGATGATTCGTAATTGTTAATAAGACAAAAGATCTCGATTTGTGTTGTGTTGGCAGATTGCCGAGAATTTTATCGACCACGTGTAGTATCAACTAGAGCAGAGACGCCCCTCGAATTGAAATTTGGTTTTCCTAATAAACCATGAGGTCATAGATGACTAGCTCGTAGTTTGGACATGACGCAAGGCTTAGCGTCATATGGCATAAATTGTCACCACCCCAAAAACTGTCTAAAATCCATACCCTTCTCCCTGTCACGCAAAGTCTGCACCATAATAACAGACAGATTCCTTAGTTCGACCCGACTAAATAAACTACAAATAACCCTGCGGAAAAAGGATACCCACCACTACTAGTACGAAAAGGTATCGAACTAGCAGAAAAAAATACAGTAGACCAACTAAGAAATCCCCAAAATCACAGCAAAGAACACATCTAGCATACGTCTCTACACACAGAGATAACAAATGCCTTATTTTTGTCAGTAATAACGGTAAAATGAACAACATACTTAAAACAACAAAAATAAGAAAAGCAACGCAAAAACTTAAAACAAATCCTTACTTCCTCTAAACCCAATCAACACACTACAAAAGGAGTTTAAAATGCAACAAATAGCGATGTGGAATTTGTGACATAATAATAGAAGGAAACACATATACATTCCAAAACCCAACAGAGACATTCAGAATGAAAAAAAAAGACCTAAACTGCACCTCCAGAAATATAGTGTATGCACTAAGGTCCACAGTATGCAACAAATCCTACATAGGCCACACCAAAAAACAAAACAAAACAAAAACATAATAGAGTGGCCTTACATAAGAGCAACATAAAAATTGCAGAAAATAGACACCGCTATGTTTCAAAACACGTACATACATGCAATGGAAATAACTTAAAAATAGTGCCAATCTTCCAAAAAGACAATTACTTTTACTTACACAGGAAATAAAATTCATAACAAGATTCACTCCCGAATTGAACAGAGCTTAATATTTGCACACAAACAAACGAAATGCAAAACACACTCGCACACACATACGTATAAACGTATAAATCTCCTCACATAAATCAGAACTGGCACATGAAAACACACACACACACACACACACACACACACACACGCGCGCATACACGTACGGCCACACACACAGGCACAAAATTCTCACATCTCTAATGTAAAACATAGGACAATATCAACCTAACTTTATTACGAGACCAACAATACTAAGAAATACCTAGAATCATAGTGTAGTATCTGTCCTAATACTACAGTTACATCTTCTACACTCAGTCAATGGATAAGAAATCCTTCGTGACTGAGAGAATTATTATTATTATTCTTATGCCTATCCCAAGTGCCCCCTTTTGAGGAACAGGATTTTCCAATACTACAAACCCTGCCAACGTGGAGAGAAAAATAATCAGAAACACTAAGAAATGCCCTATGTTTATTCATAAATATCGCCCATTTATATCAACAAAAGTAATTATAATAATTATTATAAAAGCAGACTAAGACTAAAACAAAAACCTCGGTAGAAATGAATCAAAATCTAAAATTGAATGATAACCAAGAAATGAATTCTGGACAAATCCCCCTCAAACTGTGAGACAGAACACGCGTTCCACAAACGAATGCTAGGAAATACACACATAAACACACACACACACACACACACACACACACACACACACACACACACACACACACACACACACACACACACGAACACACGGAGACAGACACACTTATATGACCAAATACCAATGCACCCCATACCTCCACGCAAGTAAGAAAAAAATAAATAAAGAATAGAAAAAAAGGAAATAAGGTAAAGAGCTAACCATGTACTGCCCCCCCCCCAATAAACAAAGGAAGGGGAAAAATACACACATAAAAACCTTTAGAAACATTTATAAATCTTTCAACCTCTTGGAAACATCTCGTATCACCAAAATGGTCAATCAAAACGCCAACGTTTTAAGCATTTCAAATATTTTAAATTTTGAATATGTTATAAACTTTCTGAAGAACAAGATTTAGAGAACGTCTAAAATGCGCTGAAACTATCTAAAAAATCATAATGACCAAAGAAAATGAAAAATGAAAATATGAAACAATAAAATAAATATAAACAACAGAACAATTGTTGGTGACCCCACTAATTTAAATATACATATTTCTCTAATTTAATAATTATTATAGTAAATAAGTATGTCAGCCCCTTTAAGAAACTCGTTTCTTATTGTTGATCACTTTCAGTTGAATTAAAGTCGGTCAATTTAGCTCTTATGCACAGATCTCTCTGACAGACGTTAAAAAACGCGGTAAAAAATAAATATTTAAAAAATTTAACAATATTTCTTGCGATTTATGATAGCCGAATGAATTAGGTCCTTGTTAATGAAGCCAGTGATAGCTTCTGTCGCAGGGTTCGAATCTATCCATTGGTGTTAATCGTGCACCCCGCACTGATGATTCCCGAAAGGATGAAACACTAGTGTCTGTAAGTATTTAATAATCATTATTGTTTAATAATTATTATCGTAAATAATTATATATGTGTCTGTGTTTATAGGACAAGAAGTAATTTAATGAAAACACCATTTAAGTATTAATATTTATTTTCAGTTATGGAACTTTGGAAATTCAACAGGAATTGAAACAGAATATAATGTTGTATGATCGGGCGAAATATAAACGGATTCTATATGACTTATGTCTTTTTTACGTTATGTGTGACGTCTAGTGGTTTACATGTTCTTCTATTGTTGTATGTATGTATGGATATTTCACAAAAAATTTCATTAACATTCAGTCTGTGTAGCGCATCTCTCCCTTGTCTACATCTCTTCTCATCATTCAAGTTCATCTCGCTCCGAAGGAAGCCAAACATATTAAGTAATATATTTCATATAACTTTATTCTTGATTTTTCATCGGAGTTGCAAGACGTTGGAATTTTCTACATTATTCTAAAGTCGAGTTTCTCCAAGCTTCCCAAACGCGGAGACGATATCTTTCGTGTTAACTTGTTCACCTTTTCCCGTCAGACTCCAAACTCTAAGCTAAACTGTACGTCTCTCAAAATCTATCTCATTATATCATTAACTCACGTAACATCGTCTCCATTGTTTATGTTCTAACATTCTTATTTTTTTCACACCTTCCTACGTTAACATTTTTGATATATTTCTGCCATAATATTTTTATTCTAAAAATATCTTTTTTCTTGATACATATTTTCTAGACATTAAAAACGATCATAAGGATAATCGTTCAGATTACTTGGCATCTCCCGGCAGTGCTCTATATAAAAATAAAACCTTAAGATGTATTTTTTTATAAAATTATTTCTGGTTCTATACAGCGTTAATTACATGAATATGAGATTTTTCTCTATAAAGTATTATTCGATTTTTCGATTAAAAAAACAAAAGTGCGACAAATATTTTTCTTCCGATACCCTTGTTGAAAACATCTGAAACGTTTTTTATTCAGAAAGTGATTACGTATGCAAGAAATAGATACTAAGAATTCATTCTTTTTATTTTGTCTACATTTCCAACAAAGATCAGATGGTAATTAATGTTTCTATTATGTAAAAAAAAAAAAAAAAAAAAAATGAGCGGATCGATTTTTTGTTTGTCCACGATTCGTATGTAATCGTCTGCCGCTTGGCGTTGTTATATTGTTGTAATTTGTTATTTATTGGCATGTTTAAAGTTGGATTATTGCATCGCGACGCCATCTGTCAAATTCCCAGCATCCTTGTATGATTTATGATCTTGCAAATGAGATTTTCTGTTTCATTTTTATTTGTTAACGTTATTTCAGCAGAGTTTAACGAACAGCGTTTTTGTTCTATCTGCTTCAGAAGCCACGTGATATATCCTAATTAGATCTCGGAGTGCTTACGTGCACTACATAATGTAAACGAGACTAGGTAGTTCGTTGACGTATTAATCCTGTCGAAAAAAATACATTAGGTTAAACTTGAAATCTACGACGACCGCTCAAAAAGTTATGAGTCTAACTCACGCCCAGTTGTCAAATCTAGCTGGAATCTAAAATATGCAATGATTTTTATCTCTACTAGTTACATTGTAAACTAGCAAGCCGCCCGTCGTCGCCCGGTCACAAAATATATTTAGGTATGATATTTTAATCCACAAAGATTTCGTATTTGTTAGTGTAGTGTCAATACTCTATATATTATTATATTGTACCCATAATATTGTAGCGATTTCAAAAATTAAACAAAAATGAGTTGGTGCCATCGGCTAGAATTAAAACTAAAACATAAAATGCCCACCTTTGTTCATTAGCATATGACCTATACGTAAACAAAAGCTACAACGAAATACGTTCTTTAAATTATAAAAGTTAACCGAGACATATGCAGAAAAATGGAAATGTAAAAGTCAATGTTTTTTTTGTTTTTTTGACCGCTCTAGCAAATATTTTAGCTGATAAAAAACAAATTTTAAATGTTTCACATGTCCAAATACCTTACATATCAAGTTTCATGTTTGAAGTCTAAACATTCAGAAGAGAGTCCGTTAGAGAATATTATCACACACAGAGCCAAGGTCACTCATATATATATATATATATATATTTACATATATATACATATATATATGCATATATGTACACACACATATATATATACACACACACACACACACACACACACACACATATATATATATATATATATATATATATATATATATATATATATATATATATATGAGTTTGCTGGAACCGTTTTATCCTGAATGTTTCATATTTATACACAATGTAGAAAATATGCATACTGAGCGTGATAATTAAATGAAACCAATTATCCAAAAATAAATAAAAATTATTAATCAGTTATATATATTATTTATTAGAATTCGTTATTGCGCTAAGTATTATTTATTAATTTTATTTATGGCGGACTATTATCCTCATCTTTTCCTTAGTTGTTGTTTCACGACGTTTTGACTAACTATTCCTCTGGCCTTCGTCAAGTATAAACTGCGACGGGATAGGAACTCCGAATCTCCTAACTACATTCTCAGCAATTACTGCATTCCATAGTTGTCGTCGCAACACGTTTTGGCCAAGTAAGTCTCTGGCCGGCTTTGGGTAGGATTGAAACCGCTATTTTCAGACAATTCTCACCTGGAGCCGTAGAGATTCAACGTCTCTATCTAGCTGTAACGGATAGACTCAAATTAACATAACGTAGGATATACTGGTGGAACCAGCTGTGCAGTTTCACTTTTATTGATCCAATACATGTTTACATGTCTACCCATATACATAAACGTATACATACGCCTTTTTATTACAAAATTTTACATGTAAGAGGTTCTTACTTGCGTAAGGCGGTCAAGTGATGTGCTCGTGATGCTATATTTCGGAATGTTTTCCTTTCATCAGGCGTATATTCGGCTTTAAAACAGGCATGGTAGGTTTATTGTAAATGGAGCAGGTACGTAGGCAATGAAAATAAATTAGGAAACGCGTATGTATATGTATATGTGTATGATTAAACGTATACACATAAAAATGAAAGGTCATTGCTTGTCCCACTTAAAAAAAAATCTTCCTTTGAAGATGGTAACGCTTGGTATTGGGCAGCCAAACCGGCTACCAACATTGCTTTGTTTTTTATTGAAACCAACCGAGAGCTCTTTTTAGTATCCTTGTTGTTCCCTTGAGTGCAATTATCTGGATATCTTTTGCACTTAGTTCACCAGGCCTGTCGTCACACCTTTCTTTTACCTCCTCTAAATTTAAATTTCTTCTTATATACACATAAAGCAATGCTCCAAGCAAACTACTTTAACCTATTATTATTAGGATATTGATTTGTTTCTGGATTTTTTTAGATGAGAATTGATTATACTTAATATTTGGATTCTTCGAACTAATGTTCTGATCTTAAATGTTATTTTCACAATGTTATCGTCGATGTAACGTTTGATATTTTCATGTGTATCTTGTTAAACTCGGGACTCCTCTTGTCGACGTCGACAATAATCTGCATGGAATTTCGAACGGAACCCATTATTTAATCAACAGTATAGCCTGTTCTCCTTCCGTCAACTATGGATGGGTTGAAAGCCTAAGTAATTTACAATCGTATTATGAATGTCCTCAAAGAATTGTGGCGTAGAAGATAAAGTACTATGTTATATGTCAAGTTACGCTGTTTCGGTAGCTGAATATTCAACTCTCAAGCAGGAGGCACTCAAAATACAAGTTACGAGTTCGACAAGATGAACTTGAAGAAAGTCGGAGGTTACATCGACCGAAATGTTATGAAACTTACATTGAAGATAAGAACAGTAGTCCAAAAATTCCAAGTAATATGAAGATTTTTATTATCTATTATATAAATCTCAACTGTCTGTTTAAATGTATGTATGTATATATATATGTATGCATGTATATATGTTTTTGTGTTTGCCTAAAACTTTCGACAGCGGCGACAGATTTTCACGAAATCGGAATCGTTTTGAAGATCGGCCCCCCGACGACAAATATTGAAAAATTGGCTAAAAACATTAATTCCTTCACCCTCAACTGGGCACTTTTCTACAAGGAGGAGTCGCTTTTTTGTCGATATTTTCGAAATTCATTACCTCATTTCGATTGACTTGCCTTAATTTACACGTTCGCCACTTCCAGTTTGGCGATGGACGCAACAGCTAAGACGCCATGTTTTTTTTTCGATTTCTTTTCCTCCTTCGCGATACGGGTTCGAGCCTGCCTGCCTACTACCATTTTTATTGCTCAACATACAGCTCAAAAACCCCCCGGGAACGTCGGTCACTCAGGCTAGTTACATTAAATGAGCCCAGCTCCAAATTAAAAAAAAATGGCTTCATGATGATCTTATTTTTTCTATTTTGTTCAAACCTGATATTTTTACCCAAGGTAGTTAACATACGTTGTAGCCCAATTATATAGTAGACTATCTGAAGTAGCCATCACAGTTAGGTTTCTAAAAACAGCACTAGTGCACTTTTGGTTATTTTCGACAATTTTTAAAGAACTCTTGTTAGGATAGAGGACGACAAATTAAGAAACCCTATCTAAAATGTCAAAGTTGGCGGTAAGTTTTAGATGGAAACAAAACCAATTCACTAAATTAATACAATAATACAAAAATAAAACGATAATTATGTGAACATTTATTTAATTGAAACACATTTTTAAAATTCTTAAATAAATTAATTTTTTTTTTTTTATTTAACTTCAGTAAGTTTTAAGATATCAAGAGGCTCCCTCCTGGAGCTAACACTCGATTCTGTTATGATTTAAATTTATATCCGAGGGCTCTTTTAAGAATAGATGCTGTTCCCTTTATGGCTGCTATTTGTATCTCGTTACAGCTTGGTCTTCCAGGGATTGCTTCTAAGTATTTCTGAAGATGCTTTTTTTATTAAACCAGTTGCTCCTATCACAACCGGTATAATGTTTATTTCTTTCAGAGACCATGTCGTTTTTAGATCATTTTTAGGTCCTGATATTTTGTTATCTTTTCCCGTTCAACTCTATTAAAGCCAAACTCATTTGGGACTGTGACATTGATAATGAGCGCAGTTCTGTCGGGCTTGTTCCATATTGCAATATCTGGTTTGATAGCTTTGTCTTTTATGTATCTGCCCGCCTGTATGTCTTTGTCATAGAACACGATCACTTTTCCGTTTGATGTTATCGGTGGTGGTTTATGTTCCCAGATGTTCGTTGCTCTGTCAAGTTGCATCTCTCCGCAGATCTTCCAATGGAGGTACTTACATACTTTGTTGTGACGGGCAGTGTAAAGGTCATCTGCCAATAAGATTGGACATGCAGACTTAGGTGGCTTGGGCTCTCAATTGTTGAGTGGCAAAACCGGCATTGGCCATTTGCTTGTAGGCCGGCCATTTTTTTTTAATCCATTTGTGAGTAAGCCCTGATCTTGACTGGCTATAATGAGTCTTTCCTCATCAAATGGAAGTCTCCCGCTCTTGAGCCATTGGAGTGAAGCATCTTGAGCCATTGGAGTGACGCATCTTGAGCCATTGGAGTGAAGCATCTTGAGCCATTGGAGTGAAACATCTTGAGCCATTGGAGTGAAGCATCTTGAGCCATTGGAGTGAAGAATCTTGAGCCATTGGAGTGACTCATCTTGAGCCATTGGAGTGACGCATCTTGAGCTATTGGAGTGACGCATATTGAGCCATTGGAGTGAAGCATCTTGAGCCATTGGAGTGAAACATCTTGAGCCATTGGAGTGAAGCATCTTGAGCCATTGGAGTGAAGCATCTTGAGCCATTGGAGTGAAACATCTTGAGCCATTGGAGTGAAGCATCTTGAGCAATTGGAGTGAAACATCTTGAGCCATTGGAGTGAAGCATCTTGAGCCATTGGAGTGAAGCATCTTGAGCCATTGGAGTGAAACATCTTGAGCCATTGGAGTGAAGCATCTTGAGCCATTGGAGTGAAGCATCTTGAGCCATTGGAGTGAAACATCTTGAGCCATTGGAGTGAAGCATCTTGAGCCATTGGAGTGAAGCATCTTGAGCCATTGGAGTGAAACATCTTGAGCCATTGGAGTGAAGCATCTTGAGCCATTGGAGTGAAGCATCTTGAGCCATTGGAGTGAAACATCTTGAGCCATTGGAGTGAAGCATCTTGAGCCATTGGAGTGAAACATCTTGAGCCATTGGAGTGAAGCATCTTGAGCCATTGGAGTGAAGCATCTTGATCCATTGGAGTGAAACATCTTGAGCCATTGGAGTGAAGCATCTTGAGCCATTGGAGTGAAGCATCTTGAGCCATTGGAGTGAAACATCTTGAGCCATTGGAGTGAAGCATCTTGAGCCATTGGAGTGAAGCATCTTGAGCCATTGGAGTGAAACATCTTGAGCCATTGGAGTGAAGCATCTTGAGCCATTGGAGTGAAGCATCTTGAGCCATTGGAGTGAAACATCTTGAGCCATTGGAGTGAAGCATTTTGAGCTATTGGAGTGACTCATCTTGAGCCATTGGAGTGACTCATCTTGAGCCATTGGAGTGAAGCATCCTGAGCCATTGGAGTGAAGCATCTTGAGCCATTGGAGTGACGCATCTCTTTGTCAGTGTATAAAAATGGATGACTTTTAAAATGTATAAATAGTTTTAAATTATTCTTATTGGAAAGTGTGCGACATTTTATGTGTTTTTAGAAAACAAATTTGTTTATTTAAAAACATCATTTCCTTAACTTGTGTAATACATACCCCAATGTAGATTCATGTTCGAGAGGAAGATAACAGTCTTTGTAGACTATAAAATCTTGATAGTCATTTTTCTTGTGCAAAGTTTAAAAAAAAATACCATAACAGGCATACGGTATAATCATTTTAGGAGAAAAATGTTAAAAAATATTTAGAGTTTTCAAGATTTGTCTCTTCTGTTCTGAAAAGAAGTCGTTTAACAATTAAAACAATAAAATGTCTCAAATACCAAACCCCCACACACATCAATATATATATATATATATATATATATATATATATATATATTATAATATAAAGCTGAATGTCTGTGTGTGTATGTGTGCGTGTGTGTGTGTGTGTGTCTTGTCACGAATAGGCTCCTATATGGTTGACTATTTTAAACAACTGATTAAATATAATGATAGAAGATGTATCGAGACACAGGAATAGGAATGTTTGATCTGGCAGAACGGTGGTTCATTAAAATTGTGGGGTCTTTTATGTATCTGCCCGCCTGTATGTCTTTGTCATAGAACACGATCACTTTTCCGTTTGATGTTATCGGTGGTGGTTCATGTTCCCAGATGTTCGTTGCTCTGTCAAGTTGCATCTCTCCGCAGATCTTCCAATGGAGGTACTTACATACTTTGTTGTGACGGGCAGTGTAAAGGTCATCTGCCAATAAGATTGGACATGCAGACTTAGGTGGCTTGGGCTCTCAATTGTTGAGTGGCAAAACCGGCATTGGCCATTTGCTTGTAGGCCGGCCATTTTTTTTAATCCATTTGTGAGTAAGCCCTGATCTTGACTGGCTATAATGAGTCTTTCCTCATCAAATGGAAGTCTCCCGCTCTTGAGCCATTGGAGTGAAGCATCTTGAGCCATTGGAGTGACGCATATTGAGCCATTGGAGTGAAGCATCTTGAGCCATTGGAGAGACGCATCTTGAGACATTGGAGTGAAGCATCTTGAGCCATTGGAGTGAAACATCTTGAGCCATTGGAGTGAAGCATCTTGAGCCATTGGAGTGAAACATCTTGAGCCATTGGAGTGAAGCATCTTGAGCCATTGGAGTGAAACATCTTGAGCCATTGGAGTGAAACATCTTGAGCCATTGGAGTGAAACATCTTGAGCCATTGGAGGGAAGCATCTTTAGCCATTGGAGTGAAGCATCTTGAGCCATTGGAGTGAAACATCTTGAGCCATTGGAGTGAAGCATCTTGAGCCATTGGAGTGACGCATCTTGAGCCATTGGAGTGACGCATCTTGAGCCATTGGAGTGAAGCATCTTGAGCCATTGGAGTGAAGAATCTTGAGCCATTGGAGTGACGCATCTTGAGCCATTGGAGTGAAGCATCTTGAGCCATTGGAGTGAAGCATCTTGAGCCATTGGAGTGAAGAATCTTGAGCCATTGGAGTGACGCATCTTGAGCCATTGGAGTGAAGCATCCTGAGCCATTGGAGTGAAGCATCTTGAGCCATTGGAGTGACGCATCTCTTTGTCAGTGTATAAAAATGGATGACTTTTAAAATGTATAAATAGTTTTAAATTATCCTTATTGGAAAGTCTGCGACATTTTATGTGTTTTTAGAAAACAAATTTGTTTATTTAAAAACATCATTTCCTTAACTTGTGTAATACATACCCCAATGTAGATTCATGTTCGAGAGGAAGATAACAATCTTTGTAGACTATAAAATCTTGATAGTCATTTTTCTTGTGCAAAGTTTAAAAAAAAAATACCATAACAGGCATACGGTATAATCATTTTAGGAGAAAAATGTTAAAAAATATTTAGAGTTTTCAAGATTTGTCTCTTCTGTTCTGAAAAGAAGTCGTTTAACAATTAAAACAATAAAATGTCTCAAATACCAAACCCCCACACACATCAATATATATATATATATATATATATATATATATATATATTATAATATAAAGCTGAATGTCTGTGTGTGTATGTGTGCGTGTGTGTGTGTGTGTGTCTTGTCACGAATAGGCTCCTATATGGTTGACTATTTTAAACAACTGATTAAATATAATGATAGAAGATGTATCGAGACACAGGAATAGGAATGTTTGATCTGGCAGAACGGTGGTTCATTAAAATTGTGGGGTCTTTTATGTATCTGCCCGCCTGTATGTCTTTGTCATAGAACACGATCACTTTTCCGTTTGATGTTATCGGTGGTGGTTCATGTTCCCAGATGTTCGTTGCTCTGTCAAGTTGCATCTCTCCGCAGATCTTCCAATGGAGGTACTTACATACTTTGTTGTGACGGGCAGTGTAAAGGTCATCTGCCAATAAGATTGGACATGCAGACTTAGGTGGCTTGGGCTCTCAATTGTTGAGTGGCAAAACCGGCATTGGCCATTTGCTTGTAGGCCGGCCATTTTTTTTAATCCATTTGTGAGTAAGCCCTGATCTTGACTGGCTATAATGAGTCTTTCCTCATCAAATGGAAGTCTCCCGCTCTTGAGCCATTGGAGTGAAGCATCTTGAGCCATTGGAGTGACGCATATTGAGCCATTGGAGTGAAGCATCTTGAGCCATTGGAGAGACGCATCTTGAGACATTGGAGTGAAGCATCTTGAGCCATTGGAGTGAAACATCTTGAGCCATTGGAGTGAAGCATCTTGAGCCATTGGAGTGAAACATCTTGAGCCATTGGAGTGAAGCATCTTGAGCCATTGGAGTGAAACATCTTGAGCCATTGGAGTGAAACATCTTGAGCCATTGGAGTGAAACATCTTGAGCCATTGGAGGGAAGCATCTTTAGCCATTGGAGTGAAGCATCTTGAGCCATTGGAGTGAAACATCTTGAGCCATTGGAGTGAAGCATCTTGAGCCATTGGAGTGACGCATCTTGAGCCATTGGAGTGACGCATCTTGAGCCATTGGAGTGAAGCATCTTGAGCCATTGGAGTGAAGAATCTTGAGCCATTGGAGTGACGCATCTTGAGCCATTGGAGTGAAGCATCTTGAGCCATTGGAGTGAAGCATCTTGAGCCATTGGAGTGAAGAATCTTGAGCCATTGGAGTGACGCATCTTGAGCCATTGGAGTGAAGCATCCTGAGCCATTGGAGTGAAGCATCTTGAGCCATTGGAGTGACGCATCTCTTTGTCAGTGTATAAAAATGGATGACTTTTAAAATGTATAAATAGTTTTAAATTATCCTTATTGGAAAGTCTGCGACATTTTATGTGTTTTTAGAAAACAAATTTGTTTATTTAAAAACATCATTTCCTTAACTTGTGTAATACATACCCCAATGTAGATTCATGTTCGAGAGGAAGATAACAATCTTTGTAGACTATAAAATCTTGATAGTCATTTTTCTTGTGCAAAGTTTAAAAAAAAAATACCATAACAGGCATACGGTATAATCATTTTAGGAGAAAAATGTTAAAAAATATTTAGAGTTTTCAAGATTTGTCTCTTCTGTTCTGAAAAGAAGTCGTTTAACAATTAAAACAACAAAAAATGTCTCAAATACCAAACCCCCACACACATCAATATATATATATATATATATATATATATATATATATATATATTATAATATAAAGCTGAATGTCTGTGTGTGTATGTGTGCGTGTGCGTGTGTGTGTGTGTCTGGTCACGAATAGGCTCCTATATGGTTGACTATTTTAAAAAACTGATTAAATATAATGATAGAAGATGTATCGAGACACAGGAATAGGAATGTTTGATCTGGCAGAACGGTGGTTCATTAAAATTGTGGGGTCTACGTTCCCGCCTGGCCACAAAGTATGGAAATAACAAATTAAAAAATTAAAAAAAACGTTTACAAGTGTTTTTGATATAGATGTACATAAGAATACTTTGATAAGTATGTTTTGACTTAAATAGGGATGATATAATAAAATTGTGGGGTCTGCGTTCGCGCCTGGCCTACATAGAATGGAAATAGGCACAAACTTTAATAAAGACTTTTCATATCTATCTGCGTAAGTATACTTTGATAATTATGTTTCAGTTTGAAGAAATATAGTATAATAAAATTATGGCGTGTTCGTTTGCACCTGCCCTCCATAGAATGGAAATGTCACAAAGTTTAACAAGGTTTTTTAATATAGACCCACAGAATATTGTGATAATTGTTTCAGTGTGAACAGGTATGGTATAATAAATTATGGGATAAATCTATTTTATTTTTACTTTCATCATATTTTGCTTTGGGTTTGATACTCCCAAATTCGAAGCTATCTCTTTACAACCCTTACTTTTCATAACCTATCACACTTTCATAAATCAGAGTCCATTTTCTGTAGGCTGTTTTGAACCCAGTCAACGACGGGTACTTTTGCTAATATATATATATATATATATATATATATATATATATATATATATATATATATATATATATATAAAACGACATTATTTTTGCATCAACCTCGATGAACGCATTTTCATATCTTCTGGCACATCCAGGCCCGAAACGTAGTCAATATTGCTTCTGGTTCACTATGCCAACACATAGCAACATGATTAACATGTCAATCAATGTCTTCAAGTCCAACGTTCACAAATTCCCAATGAACCGCCCCTTAAGTAAACACTTCATCAAATCTCCACACTAACGTAATGTACTTGCAATAACCTTTATCCCTGAGTGGCTTCCGGGCCTTGATAAGTGGTGATCACTGTGTAAAAAAAACCCCAAAAAACGCCTTATACTTGATGCCGTTAAAAATGCTTTCTTGCTAAGACACCGGCGTAAATGGAATACTAGCGAAACGCAATTGTTATGCAAATCGAGAAATGTGAATCTAATACACGGATACACGGATAGACGAAAACAAGACCCACGAATGTTTACACTAAAAATCAGTTTTATATCTTGAGGTTAACGATGTAACTTTTTCTCGATGAACGCATTTTCATATCTTTTGGCACATCCAGGCCCGAAGCGTAGTCAATATTGCTTCTGGTTCACTATGTCAACACATAGCAACATGATTAATACTTTCACTTCGAACAACTTACGGCTTCTAAAATACATGTGCTGTCAATATTTTGCTGTCATTCTTTCTCTCAGTATGGAAATATGAATTAAAACTAAGCTCTATATTAGTGTCACGTATTCGTGACATGTCAACACGCGGGACCTACACGTTGTATGCGGATAGTCGTAATGGAAACAAGAGCAAGGAAAGAATTCGACTCACACTTCTTTCATTCGAAATAACAGACATTTATTTACAAGTACTTCCTAGAATAACGCCTTGTCTCTAGTTCAAAAGTGTTCTTGCACGCTGATGTGCTTATAATAGAACATGCGACGAACACCTGGTACTCTTTTTTTGTACGATCATGTTCAGGACATGTATTTTCCTTAATTTTTATTTATTGCGGACCATTATCCTCATCTTTGTCTTAGTTGTGCCACCACGTTTCGGTCAAATATTCCCCTGGCTCTTTCCGAAACGTTGTGAGACGACAACAACTACGGAAGGCAGTAATTTCAATGGATGCAGCCAGGGGATTTAGAGTTCCTATCCCGTCGCGGTTACCACCTGACAAAGGCCAGAGAAATAGTTGGCCGAAACGTCGTGAAACAACTAAGAAAAGATAAGAATAATAGTTCACAATAAATAAAATTAATAAACAATACTCATCTCAATAATGAATTCCAATTAATAACATATATACCGTTTGGTACAGACCCGACCATGGAAGATCAGATAATAAATAAACATGAATTTATAAGACCAAATAATTCATCCTTGATCGCCCTTCAGGACCCGCGGCGAAGTTGATAGAAACGTTTAATCTCTTAGCGATAATTGTCTGAAGATAGCGGTTTCAATCCTACCCAAAGCCGGCCAGAGGCTTATTTGGTTGGTTGTTTTTGTTTTACGGCATATCAACCCTTTTCGGGTTATTTAATGCCGAATCCAAAGATTTTGAAGAAAAATTTTTTTAATAGAATATATTTGTTCTTTTCACGCCGGTTTCTATTTAACCCATAGTTGGGACCCTAACAGGTACTACCACTCCGGGTTAGAGTGGACCTGGGAGCAATGGTAATTAAAGGGTGGCTCCACACTCCCCAAAGCTCACAAGCTGGAGCCTCACCACTGGATATAGTTTAAGGTCATATCCAGGACCCTCATTGAGGGACTTTTACCCTCTGCAGGGGGGGGGGCAGTCGGCGTATTCTAATGCCCCACCGACAAGGCCGCTTATTTGGCAAAAACGTGGTGAGACAACAACCACAGAAGGCAGTAAGGAGATTCGGTGTTTCTATCTCGTCACGGTTACCACCTGACGAAGGAAAGGGGAATAGTTGGCCGAAACGTAGTGAAACAACCAAGAAAAAGATAAGGATAATAGTCCGCAATAAATAAAAATGAATAAATAATACTCATCTCAATAATGAATATTAAAAATAATATATGTATTTTCCTGTCATTCTCGGGCGACGTCTGTAATATGTCTTCTTTAACATCAAGAGTTTTTCTTTGGTATTATCTTTTTCTTTTCTTCTTTCTCGCTGTAGAGTCACCTCGCACACGACTCGGTCATTTGCGTACATTGGCTCTTGCTGCTGGTGCCATACGTCCGTCGGTGTTCTTGTCCGTTACGACTCAATTATATTTCTCTAGTAAAATGCTAAATATTTTTTCTTTTATTTCGATAAACAATTTTAGACTAGAAATTTTATTGATAGTTTTAATTATCTAGACAGGCTTCAGACAGATTATAATTAATCAAACCGCTTTAAAGCTAGGATCAAACTAAAATAAAACTAATTTTGTATTATTAAATTAATTTGAAATTCTTTTTGAGATGAGTAATTTATATAATTTATTTTTATTTAATTATTTGTGGAGTATTATCCTCATCTTAGTGTTTTTGTTTCGCGACGTTTCGGCCAATTATTCCTCTAGTCTTAGTCAGGTGGTTAACCGCGATGGGATAGGAATATCGAATCTCCCAACTGCTTCCACAACAAATACTGCCTTCCGTAGTTGTCGTCTCACCACGGTTTGGTCAACTAATCCTCTGACCGGCTTTGGGTGGGATTGAAACCGCTTACTTCAAACAATCATTGACAAACTAATTCAATAATATAACATTCAGTACGGACCCAACAATTGGAAGAACAAATGTAAAAAAAAAAATGTGGATTTATAAGACCAAAATATCCAAACTTAATTGCCCTTCGGGGCCCGGGGTGCAGTGGATAGAAATGCAGAGTATCTACGAATCCACGTGTCTGAAGGTAGCGCTATCAATCCCACCCACCATCCCCCGCCCTCCGTGGCCGTTGGTAACAAGATTAAAGTGTAGTATCTGTTCCGGCAGATGCTGCACTTAAGATAATTTGTACTAGTCAATGGAGGGGAAACCCTCTATACTGGGACAATTATTATTTTTGGTAACCAGAGTGACCCCTTTCTTTTAGGGGAGCTGGTTTTTACCTCACATTAAAAACGGCCTTGTGCCTAATTTGCTCAGTGGGGGAGCAAATAAACACCATCTGTTCCGGCAGATACTGCAAGCTATGACTAGCAAAGACCAGATGTGGGGGCAACCCTACATGCCTGACCTTTAACCAGCTCCCATTTCCCACCTCTCGGGAGCTGGTCCCCTTTTTCCCTTCCCCCTCCCTTCACTCCTCACATTAAACATTGGCCTTGTGCCTAATTTGCTCGGTGGGGGAGCAAATAAATACCATCTGTTCCGGCAGATGCTGCACTTAAGATAATTTGTACCAGTCAATGGAGGGGAAACCCTCTATACTGGGACAATTATTATTTTTGGTAACCAGAGTGCCCCCTTTTTGCCTACTTTTAGGGGAGCTGGTTTTTACCTCACATTAAAAACGGCCTTGTGCCTAATTTGCTCAGTGGGGGAGCAAATAAACACCATCTGTTCCGGCAGATACTGCAAAGCTATGACTAGCACAGACCAGCTATGACTAGCAAAGACCATATGTGGGGATAACCCCAAATATCTGACCTTGCTCACTGAAGGGGCAACCCTTCATACCAACAGTTTCTAATCCGGCTCCCACTTCCCTCCTCTCGGGAGCTGGATCCCCTCTTTCCCTCCCCCTTCCCCCTATCTCCACATAAAAAACCGGCCTCCTGCTAATTTGCTCAGTGGGGAAGCAAATAAATACCATCCCCCGCCCTCCGTGGCCGTGGGTAACAAGATCAAAGTGTAGTATCTGTTCCGGCAGATGCTGTAAAGCTATGACTAGCAAAGACCATATGTGGGGGAACAGTTTCTAATCCAGCTCCCATTTCCCACCTCTCGGGAGCTGGTGCCCCCTTCCCTCCCCCTTCCCTCCATCTCCACATTAAAAAACGGCCTTGTGCCTAATTTGCTAAGTGGGGAAGCAAATAAATAAAAAGATCAAAGTGTAGTATCTGTTCCGACATATGTTGCAAGCTATGACTAGCAAAGACCATATGTGGGGGGTAACCCCACATATCTGACCTTGGTCACTGTAGGGGCAACCCTTCATACCAACAGTTACTAATCCAACTCCCATTTTCCACCTCTCGGGAGCTGGTCCCCCCTTTCCCTCCCTCCTCCCCCTATCTCCACATTAAAAAACGGCCTTGTGCCTAATTTGCTCAGTGGGGAAGCAAATAAATACACCCCCGCCCTCCGTGGCCGTGGGTAACAAGATCAAAGTGTAGTATCTGTTCCGGCAGATACTGCAAGCTATGACTAGCTATGACTAGCAAAGACCAGATGTGGGGGCAACCCCACATGCCTGACCTTTAACCAGCTCCCATTTCCCACCTCTCGGGAGCTGGTCCCCTTTTTCCCTTCCCCCTCCCTTCACTCCTCACATTAAAAATGGCCTTGTGCCTAATTTGCTCGGTGGGGGAGCAAATAAATACCATCTGTTCCGGCAGATGCTGCAAGCAAAGACCATATGTGTGCCCCCCCCACCCCTTGATCAATGTAGGGATCACCCTACAGACCAACTCTCATTATCCAGCTCCCATTTCCAACCAATCGGAAGCTGGTCCCCCTTTTCTTTCCCCTGCTCCTCTCTCTCCATGTTAAAAACAGCCTTGTACCTAATTTGCTCAGTGGGGAAGCAAATAAATACGGCTGTCAATCCCACCCAAAGCAGCAATTTCTGTGGAAGCACGTGGGAGATTCGACATTCTTATACCGTCGTGGTTAACCATCTGACGGAGGTCAGAGGAATAATTGGCCGAAACGTCGTGAAACAACAACTATGAAGATGAGCATAATAGTCCACAAATCTTCTCTTCTCTTCTATTCTTCTTCTTTTCTATTCTTTCTATCTATTCTTCTATCTTCTATTCTATTCTTTCTTCTATCTATCTATTCTATTCTTTCTTCTATATAAATAAAATGAACTCATTTTTTCCCGTCTGATTTTGACATTAATAGGATTATCTATCTATCTATATAAATAAAATGAACTCATTTTTTCACGTCTGATTTTGACATTAATAGGATTAAAAATCAAGATATTTCATGCAAATATAATATGCACAAACGGCAGAACAATATCTGAGGTGTGTTATAGGCTTATTATTTCTCAAATTCCTCGATAATCTTAGATTTCTATACTTTTTCTGCTGAGAAGTCACGGTCAAAATCGGTTAAGATCAATGAAAGTGGTAAAATATTTTCTCTCTAATAAATTCCTCCTCCCCCTGCCACCACTTAACACCGTTTGGGGATCGTTCACAAGGAACAGTTGAGAAGAGAACACCGGTTTGGCTTCGTAGTTCTTTCATGTGAAGTTATTTAAAATCACTAAACTAAGCTGCAGTGCTCTGTGGCGTAGTGGTTAGCGTGCTGGACAAGTCACATTATATTCCCACGTTCGCGCCGACCTACCGTAGTCGTTTTTTTTTTTTTTTTTTTCCTAAACAACTGGAATGGACTTTTCTTGGTGGCCGAACTGTTAACGTTGCAGATGTTTTTTGTTGTTTTTTTTTCACACTTTATTTTCCTACTTTTACTCATGACTCCGGGTTTGATCCTTCCTACTTACCTACCATAACATTTTTTAAAACTCTCCCCCCCGTCCCGGAAACAAACACTCGGGCAACGCCGGGTACCCCCGCTAGTAATTAAATAAATTATAGTTTTAATTATGTGGCTACTTATGCAGGATGATAGCAATGTAGAAAAATAGAAAAGCAAAAGATAATATAAACAAAAACAAACAATCGAATCTTCACAATGTCTTCAACTATGTAAGACAGAGATGGAGAGACGGAAAGACAAGCACGATCGTTACGTCATAAGCTCGTCAACTCACTTTTCACCCATGCTCGATATGTCCGAAAATCACCGCAGGCAAAATAATAATTAAATAAATAACAGTTTTTTTTATGAAACCGTCTCTGTGTTTGATTGTTAAACGACTAGAACAAGCTAGAGTGTATATATTTTCGTAGAAGTGCAACAAACATGATTACACATATACATATACAGAAGTGCAACAAACATTATTACACATATACATATACAACGATAAACAGATAAATCATTAAAGAGGGACATACTATACAACACAATCACAAAAGAACCTGAACATCTATAATAGAAATCTCAACTGTCTGTTTAAATGTATGTATGTATGTATGTATGTATGTATGTATGTTGTCAGGTCATGTCATATGCTACTGGTACCATGTAACCCAGTACTACCTGCCTCATGGTCGGGTCACCGGCGACTAAACTAGTTCCCCCACCAGACTTGTTTGGTGAGGAGGGTGGCTAGTCTCCCTGAAGGATTAAAAACAAGACCTTCCAAAGGGCGAATGAACTCTTTTTCTGGGCCAACGGCCAACTAGCACAGTGTATATATTTGTGTGTGTGTGTGTGTGTGCGTGCGTGTGTGTGTATGTGTATTGGGGTGGAGAGGGCTCCCGTAAGCCGTGGTGAAGGCAACCATTCTAGGAGAAGCAAATCTCTGATTTAAAAAAACAAAGCGGGAGACCAGTACCCGCATTAAGCTGGTCTGCAGTTTAATTTGTTGCTGGCTATCTTGCTCTTGCTTGTTGCTGGATCTCAACATTTTGAACCGAGAGAGAGACTTAGCTGTCGTACAAAGCTAAGACTCTGTAACATCATCTTTGTATAGATACTCCCTCAGGCATTTGGGCTCATGGATTTTAAATGTCTGCGGGAGTGGCACTCGTCTGACAAGACGTTGCAATCATCATGTATGTTTGTATAGTAGTCAGGTCATGTACTGGTACCATGTAACCCAGTACTACCTGCCTCATGGTCGGGTCACTCGCGACTAAACTGGTTCCCCCACCAGACTTGTTTGGTGAGGAAAGTGGCTAGTCTCACTTAAGGATTAAAAACAAGACCTTCCAAAGGTTGAATAAACCCTTTTCGAGGTCAACGGCTAACTAGCCACGTGTGTCTTTGTGTGTATGTATGTGTGTGTTGGAGTGGAGAGGGTTCCTTTAAGCCGTGGTGAAGGCAACCTTTTATGGAGAAGCAAATCTCTGATTTAAAAAACCTTAAACGGGAGACCAATACCAGCATTAAGCTGGTCTGCAGTTTAACTTGTTGCTGGCCATCTTGCTCTTGCGTGTTGCTGGATCTCAACATTTTGAATCAAGAGAGAGACTTAGCTGTCGTACAAAGCTAAGACTCTGCAACATCATCTGTGTATAGATACCCCCTAGGCATTTGTCTATTAAAATGGTCCTGTTGCGATGGAAGTCATTTTTGGGCTCATGGACTTTAAGTGTCTGAGAGAGTGGCACTCGTCTTACAAGACGTTGCAATCATGTTTGTATATCTGCCTAAAACCTTTGATAAATGCGACGGATTTTCACGAGATCGATATCGCTTTGAAGCTCGAGACTTCGGACGACAAATATTAAAAAAAAATGGGAAAAATCATTAATTCCTTCACCCTCAACTGGGCACTTTTCTACATAGAGGGGTTGCTTTATCGACGATATTTTTGAATGTCATCCCTTTTTTTCGATTGACTAGCCTTACTTCAAACCTTCGCCACTTCCGATTTGGGGATGGACGCAACGGCAAATACGTCACGTTTTTTTACGTTCTTTTCCTCCTTCGCGGTACGGGTTCGAGCATACCTGCTTAATACCACTTTATTTTTTTGCTCAGTACACACCTGCAAACACCCGGCAAACGCCGAGCACCCAGGCTAGTCTATAATATAAATCTCACCTGTCTGTTTAAATGTATGTATGTTTTTATGTCTGCCTTAAACTTTCGACAGAGGCGACGGATAACCACGAGATCGGTATTATTTTTAAGCTGAAGCTTTCGGACAACAAATATTGAAAAATTGGCCAAAACAATTATTCCTTCACCCTTAACTGGGCACTTTTCTACAGGGAATGGTCGCTTTTTTCGCCAGTATTTTAGAAAGTCATCGCCTCTTTTCGATTTTGTAGCCCTTATTTAAACCTACGTCACTTCCGGTTCGGCGATGGACGCCACAGCAATCATGTCACGTTTTTTTCGCGTTCTTTTCCTTCTTCGCGGTACGAATTTGAGCATGCCTGCCTAGTACCACTATTTTTTTTTTTTGCTGAACACATCTCCAAACACCCGAGCAACGCCGGGCACCCAGGCTAGTATTTATATATTTCAGAAGAGGGACAGGGAAAGTCAATTTTGTTTATCTACCTTTCAGTAAGTACTGAATTGTGTTTGGTTGGAAGATATGTTTTTAATCGCGTTTAAGCGACTTTATAAGTCATTCCGTCGGTCGGTCTGTTGGCCGGTCTGTCCGTAACACTTTTGTGCTTGACCTTTTTGGTTAAAATCAAAGGTCTGTTGTTAATACATGCTGTTCTTAGCTTTTTAAGCTTTTCTTGGCCTTCGGGCCGAGATCAAAGTTTAGTATCTGTTCCGGCAGATACTGCACTTAAGATAATTTGTACCAGTCAATGGAGGGGAAACCCTCTATACTGGGACAATTATTATTTTTGGTAACCAGAGTGCCCCCTTTTTGCCTACTTTTAGGGGAGCTGGTTTTTACCTCACATTAAAAACGGCCTTGTGCCTAATTTGCTCAGTGGGGGAGCAAATAAATACCATCTGTTCCGGCAGATACTGCAAGCTATGACTAGCTATGACTAGCAAAGACCAGATGTGGGGGCAACCCCACATGCCTGACCTTTAACCAGCTCCCATTTCCCACCTCTCGGGAGCTGGTCCCCTTTTTCCCTTCCCCCTCCCTTCACTCCTCACATTAAAAATTGGCCTTGTGCCTAATTTGCTCGGTGGGGGAGCAAATAAATACCATCTGTTCCGGCAGATGCTGCACTTAAGATAATTTGTACCAGTCAATGGAGGGGAAACCCTCTATACTGGGACAATTATTATTTTTGGTAACCAGAGTGCCCCCTTTTTGCCTACTTTTAGGGGAGCTGGTTTTTACCTCACATTAAAAACGGCCTTGTGCCTAATTTGCTCAGTGGGGGAGCAAATAAATACCATCTGTTCCGGCAGATACTGCACTTAAGATAATTTGTACCAGTCAATGGAGGGGAAACCCTCTATACTGGGACAATTATTATTTTTGGTAACCAGAGTGCCCCCTTTTTGCCTACTTTAAGGGGAGCTGGTTTTTACCTCACATTAAAAACGGCCTTGTGCCTAATTTGCTCAGTGGGGGAGCAAATAAATACCATCTGTTCCGGCAGATACTGCAAGCTATGACTAGCTATGACTAGCAAAGACCAGATGTGGGGGCAACCCCACATGCCTGACCTTTAACCAGCTCCCATTTCCCACCTCTCGGGAGCTGGTCCCCTTTTTCCCTTCCCCCTCCCTTCACTCCTCACATTAAAAATTGGCCTTGTGCCTAATTTGCTCGGTGGGGGAGCAAATAAATACCATCTGTTCCAGCAGATACAGCAAGCAAAGACCATATGTGGGAGCAATCCCACATATAAGACCTTGGTCAATGTAGGGGCAACCCTTCATACCAATTGTCACTATCCAGCTCCCCTACTCCCCGGGGAGTTGGTCCCCATTTCCCCTTTACTCTTCACTTTAAAAATCGGCCTTGTGCCTAATTTGCTCGGTGGAGGAGCAAATAAATACGTGGTCCCCATTTCCCCTTCACTCCTCACATTAAAAATCGGCCTTGTGCCTAATTTGCTCGGTGGGTGAGCAAATAAATACCGCTTTTCTTGGTCGTTTGGCCAAGATCAAGGTATAGTATCTGTTCTTACTACATGCTGTACTTATGTTTGTAACTTTTTGATAGAAAGTGGGGGATCACTTTTCCGTATTAATTTAATGTTAAATGATCACCCACTTTACAACCAGTCCGTTTCAAAGCCATTCAAGTCATTCTCCAGATCATTCAAGTTGTTTTTCAAGGATTCCAGTTATTTTTTAAGCATTCAAGTCATTCTTAAGGTCATTCAATTCATCCTTAAATTCATTAAAGTCATTCTAAGTCATTTACTTTTTATTTATTTAAGTCATTTCAGCCAATTTTTCGGTTATTTTAATTTATCTTTAAGAATTTCATGTCAATCCTACATTCACACATTCATTCATTACACGAGAGCACGCGACTAATGGCCATCGGCCTTGTTTATATGCAATTTTCGTTTATTAGACGGGAATAATATAGTAGTATATAAAATAACATTTTCTTACTTATGTTAAACTGGATTCGTAATTTGGCTTAGAAAGAGAATTCTTTCGTCTTGGCTTAAGATCAAAGACTATACAATTGACACTGCGATCGGTGTCGGTATTGAGAGTCCATTTGAGGCCAGGAGTTTGAGCAGAGGAATACGACATGCATAGTTGGCCCAACCATATGCACTTTCATATATACGAAGTCCGTTTCCCAAAAAAAGTCTTCTATTTTTTTAAACCAAAAACGTTGAAGAGTTACGAAGAGGGATAAGCACCATAAAAAATGTTTTTTTTCCAAAGGAGACGCCATCTATCAAGGCCAGGAGGCCACTCGAGGATGAGAGTTAATCAATGTACAGTAGCCAAAGGGAAGATTGTTATATTAATCTTTAGTAGTGGAAATTTGGCGAATTACTGAAGAGGTTAGCTCCTCAAGAATTTGTTCACGTTTGATTGACAACCATATTGCAGTCAGTTGAAAAGCAGGAAAACAGAACAGAATTCCACAGGCGTACAGTTTAAAAAGAAGAAGCTTTGTTTACGGATTGTACGTTTAGGTTTAGGCACGGATAAAGAGTGGGACAATTATTGATAGTAGTTTCAGCTAGACAAGTGTTTTTTGTGAAGGTCAGGACAAGTGGGGACATAGACTGGAGCTCAGACGAGCACTTCCCACTAAAATAACGATAGAGCAAAGACATGCCTGCAACGTCTCTGCTGGGATAAAGAGGTTGCAGCACAGAGAAAAGGGCATCCCCTACTAGGCTACGGAGTCTGTTTTCAATTTTGTCTTGCCCAGATGTGGCAAAAGTACTCCATCCTTCGACATATTTGGCTCATACAGGTAGAGAGTTTTATCAGCACCAGGACATCAACTGGAGCGGTAGAATTATTTCACTAATTTTTCAGCAGCCTTGGCAACAGATTTGATGTACGTGTTCCATCTCAGATAAGGAGTAAAGGTCAGAAGTAGAAGCTTGTCAAAACATGGAGCCTACTCAAGACAAGAGCCAGTCATTTCAATTTATGTCAGACGAGGATCAGAGCGGTGATGGTGGAAAGATTGAAACCTGGTTTTAAATGCATTAAAAGTAACTAGCCACCTCTTTCCCATTGCACCACGTGATCAAGATAAGAGAAGAGAGCATCAGAGAGAACTTCGTCGTTTACGACCTTTGAAGTGTAGCCATAGATGGTAGCGTTGTCATCATAAATGTCTACGAATGATCTTAGGATGTGATTCGGGAGATCGTGTATATAGATCAGGAAGAGTTTGTGCTCCAGAATTTATTTTCCTACATAGCCACTACCATTCTTATTACACTTTTGCCAGCCTCTTTTAATGCGTCGGTTGTAAAAGCCAGGAGCGCATTTTGTCTTCACTCGAGAATCGGCGAACCCATCTTCTAACTATGCTGACATAAACTGCATCGGCTTAATAAACGTTCAACAAACGCTCCTGAAAATTTACCGGTTACATTTTTTTTGCATCGAGGACTTCAATGATGCATTTCTGCTTCTGGCGTACATCCATTGTAGGGGGAACTTTTTTAGAGTCTCATACCGTCAATATCTGATACAAAGAGATAGAAATTTCAGGTCAATGATATTTTATATCTGTCGGTTTAAGACAAAATTATTAAATTATTTTAGTGTTGTACTGTTTTTAATGCTTAATCAAGTTTACAATTTTAAATGCTTAATTAAGTTAACTATTTTAAATTCTTAAGTAAGCTTACAATTTTTAATACTTAATAAAAGTTAAATTTTTTTAATTTTTAATGCTTAATTAAGTTAAATATTTTTAAGTCTTTTATTAAAGTTACAATTTTTAATGTTTAATTTAGTTCATTACTATTTTTTATGCTTAATTAATTTTACTATTTTTAATTTTTAGTAAGATTTCGAATTTGTAATGCTTAATTAAGTTTACCATTTTAATACTTAATATAGTTTAGAATTTTTAATGCTTAATTAAGTTTACCATTTTTAATACTTAATATAGTTTAGAATTTTTAATTCTTAATTAAGTTTACCATTTTAGTACTTAATATAGTTTACAATTTTTAATTCTTAATTAAGTTTACCATTTTTAATACTTAATATAGTTTACAATTTTTAATGCTTAATTAAGTTTACCATTTTTAATACTTAATATAGTTTACAATTTTTAATTCTTAATTAAGTTTACCATTTTTAATACTTAATATAGTTTACAATTTTTAATTCTTAATTAAGTTTACCATTTTTAATACTTAATATAGTTTACAATTTTTAATGCTTAATTAAGTTTACCATTTTTAATACTTAATATAGTTTACAATTTTTAATGCTTTATTAAGTTTACCATTTTTAATACTTAATATAGTTTACAATTTTTAATGCTTAATTAAGTTTACCATTTTAAATACTTAATATAGTTTACAATTTTTAATGCTTAATTAAGTAATCCATTTTTAATACTTAATAAAATTTACAATGTTTTATGCTTATTTTATTTTACAATCTTTAATGCTTAATTAAGTTTACTGTTTTTAATACTTAATTAAGTAATCCATTTCTAATACTTAATATAGTTTACAATCTTTAATGCTCAATTAAGTTTACTGTTTTTAATACTTAATTAAATTTATAATTCTTAATAAAGTTTACTATTCTATTTCACATGTACTGTCTTTCATTTCTCTATGCAGAACGTAATATACTACCTCTTCTGTTTTTATGATACTATAATCCCAAGAATTGTCTTCTCTTCTGGAAAGCGGTAATATAACCTCTATTAATTGGACGTTCTCATGAAACAATCTTCTCGGACTTTAATTCATTTATTAAGGTAGTAAAGTATTAGTCCTCTGGTCATGGTGCCATTTTCCCATGCATTACTTTCTCTTTGGGATAACTTTGCCTTTACAAAAATAACAAAAGTAAACACTTTTATATATATATATATTTTATTTTGACAAAAGAGTAACCACTTATGAAGGGCCGGAAGCCACTCGAAGATAAGGGTTAATGAGTGCACAGTAGTCATTGGGGCAGTAGTGGAAATTTGGTACAATTTGATCATTTAAGAGGACAACACCTTTTTTACGTTGGACGTGAAGACGGCTATATTGTATCATGTTTGAAAGCAGATCAGCTGAACAGTGTTCCATAGACGGGAAGTTCTAGGAAAGAAGCTTTGTCCATGAAATCCATGTTTAGTTTAAGGCACGGATTAGGAGTGGGGGAAATTATTGATTGTTGTTTTAGGTAGACGAATTTTTTTTTTTTAAGTTTGGTAAGTGTGGCCCAGAGATGGAACATACTAGCAGAAATATTCAAACGATTTTCGCATATTAAATAATTGTAGCACATCGACATTTTTGTAATCGAATTTTTTTATATGTTTTTGGAAATCTTTATTTTGCAGAATAGTATGACAATTTGAGAAACCCGAGTAAAATCTGATGGTTTTGAAAAATCATGGAAAAAGTTTGCTATGTTGAAGAAGAGTTGACTGTTGACAAGCAGGAATTTCATTCATTTGTGTAATCTTATTAAATGCAAAATTTCCGCCATTTTGATTAAAGTAATTAATGAGGCAAGTTCATTTAACGGTATTTAAATGGGCGGGAAAATGAAAGCTCGATAAAAAGCAGTTCGAATTGAATTTGACAAAAAATGTAATTTCGGAAAAAATGTGAAGAAGAGAAAAATTGAGAGATGGACGGAAAAGAAAGAGCGGAATAATTAAATACGAACGGAACAAACTTGAATGGTAGAAAACTTTCACAAAAAAACACTCGACTAGCTAGAACCACTATAAATAATTTCCCTCACTCTCTATCTATGTCGAAATCTAAACGCAGACTCCATGAACAAAGCTTATTTCCCAGAATTTCCCGCCTGTGGAACATTGTTCCTTGTCTTACTTCGAGGTTGGATACAACACGATAGCTTTCAAATTCAATGTAAACAAGTTTTTGCTGAGACGTCCATATAAATAATCAAATCGTATCTCAATTTACACCATTAACGATTGCTACACAACAAACATACATTCATTAACCCTTATTCTCGAGTGGCTTTCGGGCTTTGATAAGTGATGACTCCCATGTAAAAAAAAACGTCGCAAAGATCTTTCCCTTCTTTCGCAGTACCAAAAATCAAACGGAACTTCCATTAGGAAAGTTTCATTTTCTGTAGAACAAAATAACTACCAAGCTGTTTCCAAATCGACTACAACATAGTATTATTTAAGTCTAATGTAAACAAAGACTTATTGATCTGTCTTCTTTGATATTCAATTCTTTCATGAAATATTCCGCCAATTCCAAATTCAATCCTCTCATAGTCATGATCGTCGTTCAACTGATTATTTTAATTATTATCCTCGAGTGGCTCCTAGACCTTGATAATTAGTCGCCCATCACTAAAAAAAAACGAGGGAGTAGATATGAGGAAATAGAATATGAGTAAAACAACGCATTTGGTGTAAGTGTTTGTTCACCATCAGCCCGGAATTGATAACTGTCAGCCCATTTAACTTTTTTTTCCTTTGTAACAGAGTCGCTGATGCAAATGACAAAGTCGTGCGACGAGGTAACGTCACAGCGTAGGAAAAGTAACGAAAAAAAACCCAGTGATATATTTATAACAACATCGACCGAAAAGTCAGTGCCGGCGTAAGATAGACGTGGATAGAAGAGGGATTGAACCTAAATTGTGGCAGCATGAGATGCTCCAAAAAAGTGACGAGAAGGCAAACTTGTTAACAACATGGATGACGAGAGGAACTGTAAAAACAACAACAATAAAAAAAAAAACAAGATGAGAGTCGTGATTTGGCAAGTACTGTTAATAAGTGCCTTTTGTTAAAAAAAAAGCCGAGTCGAATTTCTTTCGTTTTTTTTTCTTTTGCAACTGTCTCTGCATATAGCGTGTTAAGTCCGAGTGAAATTGTACCGGCTACCTTACACCTATTATATTTCCCAAATACAAAAAAATAAAATAAAATAATAATAATAACTGAAGCGTTTTCTCTTTCAGACCTTATAGCTATGACACACCATAATGTGTTGCTGAGCTCCGAAATGAGTATGTTACGGGAGGTAGAACAAATTATAAAATCCATTACTCCCACGCTCATTCTGTGTTTGAGTGTCAGCACTTGTCAGAATTCCGTGTATTAGTAATATGTGGAGTCTCTGTATGACATGGAACTTTATTCCTTGGTATGAAAAACTAAGACTTATCACCAAATAAAGTTTAAATAGGAGAAAGGGGGAAAGCTAGAGCGACACACACACACACACACACACACACACACACACACATATATATATATATATCTTCTTCTCTTCTCTTCTTTCTATCTATCTATCTATATAAATAAAATGAACTCATTTTTCTCGTCTGATTTTGACATTAATAGGATTAAAAATCAAGATATTTCATGCAAATATAATATGCACAAACGGCAGAACAATATCTGAGGTGTGTTATAGGCTTATTATTTCTCAAATTCCTCGATAATCTTAGATTTCTATACTTTTTCTGCTGAGAAGTCACGGCCAAAAATCGGTTAAGATCAATGGAAGTGGTAAAATATTTTCTCTCTAATAAATTCCTCCTCCCCCTGCCACCACTTAACACCGTTTGGGGATCGTTCACAAGGAACAGTTGAGAAGAGAACACCGGTTTGGCTTCGTAGTTCTTTCATGTGAAGTTATTTAAAATCACTAAACTAAGCTGCAGTGCTCTGTGGCGTAGTGGTTAGCGTGCTGGACAATTCACATTATATTTTCACGTTCGCGCCGACCTACCGTAGTCGTTTTTTTTCCTAAAAAACTGGAATGGACTTTTCTTGGTGGCCGAACTGTTAACGTTGCAGATGTTTTTTTTTTGTTTTTTTTCACACTTTATTTTCCTACTTTTACTCATGACTCCGGGTTTGATCCTTCCTACTTACCTACCATAACATTTTTTAAAACTCCCCCCCCCCGTCCCGGAAACAAACACTCGGGCAACGCCGGGTACCCCCGCTAGTATATATATATATATATATATATATATATATATATATATATATATATATATATAAGTGAACGTGCCTGTCTGTGTATCTGTGTATCTGTATGTCTGTGTGTGTACATTTCCCTACGCAGTAACTCTGCAATTTTAAGTCTACAAACTCGAAATTTGATATACAGGGTACTGAGATTTGGGAAAATCGATGGGATCGGTTTTCGGCCAGAAATTTGGCGATTAAGGGGTCAAAGTTCCACGATTTGACCTTTAAGAACTCTACCAATCTCCTTCGACAATTTTGGGTCTAAACACTTGAAATTTTAGATATAGGTTCATTGGACATGGATCTAATTTAATAACTTGGGGCCTCACCATCGAATATAGTTTAAGGTCATATCCAGGACCGTGCTCAGGTATGAAAAGCAGAGAACACACAGTAATAAGACATTGTTCACATTTGGATCGACACCGTGCCAGAATTCCTGACAACCACCTTTCTAAGCAAATTTTTTGATTCAGAATTTTCCATTGGAACCAGACCCAGTGGCGCACCAAAACATCGTTTTAAAAGTTCAGCTGAAATCTACTCTTACAGCGACAGAACTTGACACAAACAACTGGGAAGTCACTGGAGCCAACAGGGAGAACTGGAGCAGAAAATAAATGAAATCTTCGAAAACAACAGAAGACAAAAAGAAAAACCAAAACAGCCCAAAGAAAAGCTGAAAATTTACGACCTATTAATCCTCTTGTGTCGGCTGCAGCCACCTTTCCGTGCACAAATAGGAATTGTTTCACGTTGTAGGAAATGTCAATGAGCAAAATATATACTCGTATCCGAGTTCTGTCAACGACAACGATTGTCGACATTTTCCAACTTCATATATATATATATATATATATATATATATATATATATATATATATATATATATATATATATATATATTTATATATACATATATATATTCATATATATATATATATATATATATTTCTGTAGCAGTAAAGTTTCTTATTATATATACCAATCCTTATTCAAGAAGCTTAATGTAATTACAGAGCAATATAGTGAATGACAAAAAACTAAATTCCAAAATTCATGATGTTGACCATTTTATAATTTATTCGTTTAATTCAGTTGGAATTTACAATTCTTGACAGTATCTGTTTCGTAGCGCAAAACCAATCCTTTAATTATTATATCAATGAGTGAATTTATTATGCCCTTAACTCATCAGAGGAAATAGCAACAATAAATTCAGAAAAAATAAATAAATAAAGTGTGATTTGACACGATTACAATCCGAAAATTGGAAGAGAAGCTGCAAATACCTTCAATATATTTCCATGACACCATTTTGAATTCAATATGGCGTAATGGAAACATATTAAAGGTATTTCCTTTTGATGGATTGATTGTTGCTATTTCTTCTGATAACTAAGGGCATAATAGATTAACTGATTGATATAATAATTAAGTGATTGATTTTGCGCTACGAAACAGATACTGTCAAGAATTGTAAATGTCAACTGAATTAAAAGAATAAATTATAAGATGGTGAACGTCATGAATCTTGGGATATAGTTTTTTTTTCATTTATTCACTATATATATATATATATATATATATATATATATATAAAAGTCTCTCTATATATAAAAGTGAACGCGTCTGTGTGTGTGCGTGTGTCTGTACCTTTTGCTACACAATCTCTGTCAATTTTTAGTCTACAGACTCGAAATTTGATATACAGGGTACTGAGATTTGGGAAAATCGATGTAATCGGTTTTTGGCCAGAAATGTTGCGATTAAGGTGTCAAAGTTCAACGATTTGACCTTTGAGAACTCTACCAAACTCCTCCGACAATTTGGAATCCCCGCACTTGAAATTTTAGATATAGGTTCCTTGGACATGGATCTAACTTAATGACTTGATTTGAGCCCAAAACAATACATTTTAAGGGGTCATAATAGGGGTCAAAGTTAAAAAAATTGATCTCTGCAGTCTCTTCCAAATTACTCAGACAATTTCTGGTCTAAATATTTAAAATTTTACATAAAGGGTATTCAGAGATAGGGCAAGCTTTTTCATCAGTTTGGGTCGAAAATTTTTAGTTGCCAATATATAAATGTATGTATGTATGTTTGTTTGCATGTTTGCCTTAAACTTTCAATAGAGGCGACGGATTTTACCAAGATCAGTATCGTTTTAAAATTCGACCTTTCATACGACAAATATCGAAAAACTGGCTAAAAACATTAATATCTTCCCCTTCAACTAAGCACTTTTCTACAGGCGGGGGGTCACATGTTTCGCCGATATTTTTGAAAGTTATCCTCTCCTTTACATTGTCTAGCCTTAATTTTAAAAAATGTCGCTTCCGGTTTGGCGGTGGTCGTAACAGCATAAACGTTTTTTAGGTTTTACCCCGTTCTTTTCCTCCTTTGCGGTACGGGTTCGAGCCTGCCTTCCTACTACCACTTTTTTTTTTTGCCCAACATACACATCCAAACACCCGGGCAACGCCGGGCTGAAATGCTAGTACATATATATAAGGAGAGAGGGGGAAAAATAAAGAGAATTAAAAATAAAGAATAAAATGAATAGATGGCACAGATCAATTACCATCTTTTTGAAACATTCGGATGCGTTTTGTCAACCATAGCTTCCATCAACAGATTAATGGTGTTCACCGCCGGTCCTGGGACTGGCTGCCCATCATTTTCTTGATCGCTGCGAACCTTCTTAAGTGGCCTGCAGTCATCCGGGACGCTGTGTATTCTACAGATTGAGGTGACTCAACCTATTTTGGGAGAATGCTTACTCAAATCAGGCCTAGTTAATCTAGTGGACCACCAAGGAGGCGATGCCTACCAAAATACAACCGACAGTATGTTGGAAATGTTGTCCTCGTATGCCCTTGTTCTATTCTCGGCTAGATATGTTTCTGTGTAGCAGCTCCAGATGGCTCCGTCCTTCTAGGACTTTCTAATGCTTTGAAGAGAGGTTATTTTTTATGTTTTATTTTACTTCATTTGAAGTTCTCAGAAATTAAAAGACCCTTGGGCTAACACTTAATTTCCATATAAGAGACATAGATAATCGAATATTCTATGAAAGTTTTCCTTTATACCTCAGACGCTGAGTTAGTAAAATAGTTGAGAACATTCTCTACCCAATTGACCATTTAAGTATGTTCTAGTATACGTTTCTTGTGGTCTCTAGGTCTTACTGAATTACGCGTCAAAGAATTAATCTAGTCTGGTGGAGTATCCAGCTAAATGCTGTTATTTGAATACTCATCACTTAGAAATGGTTGCTCGTAAAATCCAATGTGGGTTAGTCATACCATACATAGATCTTATTTGAATCGCGAATGTGATTTCAAATATTTTCTCAGAGTTTATTGGCAGAGAAGTGTTCCCATGCCAATTTTTATTGACAAACCCCTGTACAGAGAGATCTTAAACATTCGACGATAGTTTCTAGTAAATATTCAAGTTCTTTTTTAATGCTGCCAAAAATGCCCAGGGAAATTTGTTCGGACAGCGTGCTCTTCCATAAGCGCGCTGACTTTTCAAATCAAACTTTACGGACCTTGTGTTTTCGGGCCAAGATCAAAGTGTAGTATGTGTTCCGGCAGATACTACAAGCAAAGACCATATGTGGGGGCGACCCCACATATAAGACCTTGGTCAATGTAGGGGCAACCCTTCATACCAATTGTCACTATCCAGCTCCCTTACTCCCTGGGGAGTTGGTTCCCATTTCCCCTTCACTCCTCACATTAAAAATCGGCCTTGTGGGGGAGCAAATAAATACCCCCTTGTGTTTTATCTCCCCGTCGTTGAATAAGGATTAATATAATATCGCTTAGTAGGACATTTTTATCATTTATTTAACTGCACTTAATTTGATGAAACGGCAATTTTCAGTTAGACAATGAAAATATAAATACGATAAGATAGTATCTTGTCGTTTTAAGGAAACTAAACGATATAAAATAAATCTATTTCCTATAAAATATATGTTCTCATAGCTCCCTTAGATTTTCGCTTTAAGAAAGTTTCTAGGGAATGTTGGCATACATATCTCGGTAAAAAGCAATGCAGATATTAGCCTTTGCGGTAGTTGAAGTAAGATTAAGGGTGTTGTGCCGTCACAGCCTCTTAGGGCTTCACTTGGTACTCAGGAAACCCCCCAGTCTCTTCCTCGGTAAAGTTTACATAATACAATTTTAGATATCACGTAGATTCTCTAACAGTGCTTTATACAAGTAACATACATGTACATACACAAACAATTTAGTCTCCTATATAGGTTGATTCTAACTGATGGCACTTCAGTAATCTATTTTTTTATATAAACAATTGTATCAACTAACCATGATTTCATCTACGACATGAACATGCCACGATATAAGAAAGAAGATTATTTGAGGTCGACTCAATAGGAATTCATTCATATTAGATTTGAAAACCGCCATGTTATAGTAAGCCGGGAAGCAGACATACGGTATTGAGTTTCACAGACGGACAGTTCTAGGAAAGAAACTCCGTTCATGGAATCTGCATTTAGTTCTAGGTACAGATATAAAGTTGGTGTCGGTTGTTGTAGCTAAGCGAATATTTGTTGTGGACGTTATACACAGATACCGAGTTGAAGACAGATCCATAACGTTTCTCTAGTTTCTTTCCGTCACAATCAAATCTCTCTCGATTGTCTGTTGTTTACAGGTCACTTTTTTGTTTTGATTCTCTAACAGTGCTTTATACAAGTAACATACATGTACATACACAAACAATTTAGTCTCCTATATAGGGTTAGGGTCACTTGGATACTCAGGAAACCCTCCAGTCTCTTCCTCGGTAAAGTTTACATAATACAATTTTAGATATCACGTAGATTCTCTAACAGTGCTTTATACAAGTAACATACATGTACATACACAACAATTTAGTTTCCTATATAGGTCGATTATAACTGATGGCACTTCAGTAATCTATTTTTTTATATAATTTTATCAAGAAATCTTCATAAGTTTTGATTTCGGTTGTGATTATGGCTAAAGGAACACAAGTTATATATATATATATATATATATATATATATATATATATATACATATATATATATATATGTATATATATATATATACATATATATATATATATGCATATATTTTGTCATAAGTTTTTATTTAGGTTTCGATTCAAGCTTATGCATCCAAGTAATTTTGATATATACTTTTATGTTTGAAGTCGCAACTTTATAATATATAAAAATCGATAGAACATTAAGCCTATAATGATATATGAGAAATTTGCAAGAATTAAAATATAATATTTAAGCGTATTTTACGACTGGGCTTTGCCGGGCGTTCGTGCTAGCTTAGATAAATACTTTTGCAGTCTTACCAAAAAAAAAAAAGCTACAATAATATCAGAACGTCTCCATTTACACTGAACATCTACAGAATGCCAACATCAATATATTTCATATGAATGACTCGCCTGTGGAATTTCCACAGGCCACGCTAGTCTTTGTTATTACTTGAAGAAATCAAAAGTTTATTTCTAGAAAATAGATTCAAAACAATACCAGAAAAAATGTAGTTTAATCTATAAGTAGTTTTTTTTTATTTTTTAGTATAAATTCATACATGTCACGATTTTCAATTATTTTAACAAACATCTGCTCGTTTTCAAATATTAAATTTTAATTTGGTTTGTTGTGCTCTAAACGTAATCAAATCAGGAATTATATGTACCCTGCCCATATGAAGGATTACACGTTGAACATTTTATGGCAGTTGATTAAGATATTAACCATAGCTCGTAATAAGAAGGCAATGTTTTGACATACTCGATTTTGAAAATCGTCATTTTGCTGGATGTTATGCTGAACGTGAAATTAAAAACTATCAGCTACGTCGTAGCTATGCATTCAGTATGGCATTCGCTTTGTGTTGATTGAGCCGGCTTCCTCTTAACGGGGAAGAGTCTAGTGGAATATTGCGATGTATATCTCGATCAAAGATGATTAAAATGTTAATGGTTGAAGATTTTCTGAGAAGGAGGGAAAAGGGCGCACGGAGTTGTTTCCTTCTTTCCACAAATATCGCCTGTTATTTCCAAATGTTTACTTTCCTAGTTATTTATTTATTTATTTCTTTTGCATTTTTACTCCAAACAAGCACGGTGCCACTTTGATGTAGGGGGCTACTACTTGAAACATAACTTGCAGGAGTATTATGTAGGGTGTTCAGCAGCAAGATGTCTGTTTACATTACTCTTGAACTTATACACATCAGTATAGCCAGGGAAGCAGGAACCTAGAAAGGAACTTCAAAGTCTAGTAGTTCTAGGAATGAAACTATTAGAGTAGAAGGAGTTCTAACATCTGCGGATCTGTACTGTATAGAGGTGGGATTTAGGTGCTTGTCGGGTTTTGCGGGAGTATTTACGTCGAGTGAGTACAAGGACTTGTAACGAAAACCGATGATTCAAGAAGATTATGCTGTGTGCAATTTCGTAGTCTCTTCTTAGAATCCTTCTGCAAGGCGGACGGTCATTCTTATTATTATTTGAAAAATCAAATGTTTACTTCTAGAACATCGATGGATAATAATGCCAAAAAAACAAAAAAAAAAAACAAAAAAAAAAAACAAACAAAAAAACAAAACAAAAAACAAAAAAAAAGTATTAAACGAATATCGAGTTGTTTGTGTCCAAAGTCCTGCAAAAATATCCGATATGTCTGTTTCAGTTGGTTCAATTATTAGAATATTCGATCAGAGAGAAAAAAAAAAAAAAAACGAAAGTAAAAACGCCATCAAAACATAAGTATTAGATTCAAAAATCTTTTGCATCGAACAAATCGCCTTTATCGAATGTCTACAATGGCAGACGAAATGATTATTTCTTTTTGAAAATAACCGGCTTTAAATAAATGAACATTTTCATCTTTACATGACTAGTGATGGGACGATTCCAATATTTTTCCCGATTCCGATATAATTACCGATTCAGTACTAAATTCCCGATTCCGGTACAGTTACCGATCCCGATTCCGATTCTTTATAAATCTCTAAGTATTTAACTATGAAAATGTTATTTTGTCGAGTTAACTGTAAAAATCCAGTTTAAATGTCTCTATATTTTCTCAAACGCAAAAACACACTTGTGAGGGGGTGATCTCGAGATTTTAGTTTTACTGGAAGTTTAAATAAATAAATATTTATTATTTTATTATTACTACAAGCAGTAGATGTTTCTTGAACCGAAATCAAATAGAAAAGGTAATTTAAGGAATCGGTTTTGGCATCGGAAAATAGGCAAAAAATTTTCCGATTCCGATACTGATTTTTCCAATTGCGATACCGATTCCGATACCCCCAAAAGCTTCGATTTCTCCGATTCCGATTAATCGTCCCAACATTAATACATGCATATACACATACATGTACATGTACATATACACATAAACATGCATATACCTATACATATACACATACATATACCTATACATATACATATGCATATACTTATATAGTCTTTGAAGTTTTTAACATTTGAAACCACACAAAAAATTATTTTTTATCATTCATTAAAAAAAAAAACATCTAGTCAGTAAGTCATTTAATCACCTGCAATCACTGCATCACCTCTCAAATTTACTATAATACCAATTTTTATATTTTTTAAGGGATCATCAGTTGTTTACCATGAAACACTGTTTCGGGGATTTAAAAACAAAACAGTGTATTACATCATGGCTCCCCAGCAGTGTTGATCAAACACCACCACCCTTAATCTTAGGAAGAAGACAAGTTACAAAATTTTATTCCCCAATTTCCTATTCTTAATTGTCATTACTAACCTTTTCATAGTATAAAAATGAATTTCTTACCTGTGCGATTCATCAATTTCCACATTTAAAATGGATTATATTTATTTGCTGTCCACTCAGCAAAATGTGGCACAAGGCCGGAAAGTGGTAACCCAACAGGCTCCCCTAAAGGAGGGGCACTCCTGCAATTTTAAAAATTGCCTGAGTAACCCCGTCGGCATTCCCCGGTCGGGGCGCCTCAGGCAGCAAGCAATAAACTTGCCCCACCGGAAAGCCCAGTGGCAAGGCCTGGGAGGGTGGACCTTCTAGGTATTACCCAGGCGGTGTACCTCAGTCCAACAGGTGCTGGGCCGGTCTCCGGCCCCTCACCTGTTGGACTGAGTGTCAAGTGACGGATCCTTGACTGGTACTATCCATTTAAAATGGATTATATTTATTTGCTGTCCACTCAGCAAAATGTGGCACAAGGCCGGAAAGTGGTAACCCAGCAGGTTCCCCTAAAGGAGGGGCACTCCTGCAATTTTAAAAATTGCCTCAGTAACCCCGTCGGCATTCCCCGGTCGGGGCGCCTCAGGCAACAAGCAATAAACTTGCCCCACCGGAAAGCCCGGTGGCAAGGCCTGGGAGGGTGGACCTCCTAGGTATTACCCAGGCGGTGTACCTCAGTCCAACAGGTGCTGGACCGGTTCCCGGCCCCTCACCTGTTGGGCTGAGTGTCAAGTGACGGATCCTTGACTGGTACTATCCATTTAAAATGGATTATATTTATTTGCTGTCCACTCAGCAAAATGTGGCACAAGGCCGGAAAGTGGTAACCCAGCAGGCTCCCCTAAAGGAGGGGCACTCCTGCAATTTTAAAAATTGCCTCAGTAACCCCGTCGGGGCGCCTCAGGCAACAAGCAATAAACTTGCCCCACCGGAAAGCCCGGTGGCAAGGCCTGGGAGGGTGGACCTCCTAGGTATTACCCAGGCGGTGTACCTCAGTCCAACAGGTGCTGGGCCGGTCTCCGGCCCCTCACCTGTTGTTCTGAGTGTCAAGTGACGGATCCTTGACTGGTACTATCCATTTAAAATGGATTATATTTATTTGCTGTCCACTCAGCAAAATGTGGCACAAGGCCGGAAAGTGGTAACCCAGCAGGCTCCCCTAAAGGAGGGGCACTCCTGCAATTTTAAAAATTGCCTGAGTAACCCCGTCGGCATTCCCCGGTCGGGGCGCCTCAGGCAACAAGCAATAAACTTGCCCCACCGGAAAGCCCGGTGGCAAGGCCTGGGAGGGTGGACCTCCTAGGTATTACCCAGGCGGTGTACCTCAGTCCAACAGGTGCTGGGCCGGTTCCCGGCCCCTCACCTGTTGGGCTGAGTGTCAAGTGACGGATCCTTGACTGGTACTATCCATTTAAAATGGATTATATTTATTTGCTGTCCACTCAGCAAAATGTGGCACAAGGCCGGAAAGTGGTAACCTAGCAGGCTCCCCTAAAGGAGGGGCACTCCTGCAATTTTAAAAATTGCCTGAGTAACCCCGTCGGGGCGCCTCAGGCAACAAGCAATAAACTTGCCCCACCGGAAAGCCCGGTGGCAAGGCCTGGGAGGGTGGACCGCCTAGGTATTACCCAGGCGGTGTACCTCAGTCCAACAGGTGCTGGGCCGGTCCCCGGCCCCTCACCTGTTGGGCTGAGTGTCAAGTGACGGATCCTTGACTGGTACTATCCATTTAAAATGGATTATATTTATTTGCTGTCCACTCAGCAAAATGTGGCACAAGGCCGCAAAGTGGTAACCTAGCAGGCTCCCCTAAAGGAGGGGCACTCCTGCAATTTTAAAAATTGCCTGAGTAACCCCGTCGGCATTCCCCGGTCGGGGCGCCTCAGGCAACAAGCAATAAACTTGCCCCACCGGAAAGCCCGGTGGCAAGGCCTGGGAGGGTGGACCTCCTAGGTATTACCCAGGCGGTGTACCTCAGTCCAACAGGTGCTGGGCCGGTCTCTGGCCCCTCACCTGTTGGGCTGAGTGTCAAGTGACGGATCCTTGACTGGTACTATCCATTTGAAATGGATACATTTTTTAATTTTTTAATTTATCATTCTTGTATTTATAAGATTTGGATTAATCCATTTAACTACTTATCACCCCCACTATAGTTAGTAGTTTGTATATTTACATTCTTATTTATTTAAAATTAGATATATAAAGGTTAAAAATATTTTATTTTTACATATATACATTTTTTTTATTTTTTTATTTATTTATTTTTTTTATTTTTTATTTTTTTTTTATAACTATATAAATTTATTATATGTAATTATAAATACATTTATACATTGCTAATATAGTTTTGGATTTCCTTTATCAATATAATCTGGTTTATCTTAAACGATTCAAAAGCATCAGGATAACGAACAAATGCTTTATTTAACTGTTTAAATATTTTATTTTTATCTCCACCTTGTTTTATCATCCTTATTACTAAGCTAGAAACTGGTGGTATAAAATCTGTTAATTTTAGAGTAACGCGAGCTATTCTCAAAAACTCTGACATAATGGTTCCATAAAACACAAAAACGGGGCAGGTGCTATCCTTATGGGGCATACGTACTATTTTAAAGGGGAAAGCGTTTCTTTTATCAAATATTTTATAAAGAAAAATTCCATCCTCAATTTTTATATCTAAACCCAGAAATGTAGCCTGTTGTCCTCTATGTTCACAATTTAATTTTAGTTCGTTTGGATATATAAGATGTTTATTTTTTTCGAATTCATCATTATCGTTTATGCATATAAGGTCATCTATAAATCTCCTACACCCATGAAAGTTATATGTTTTAGATATATCTGTTTTTAATAATGATGACATATATATATACTCGAGTCTATGTAAATACAAATTTGCCCAAAATGGTGCCGGATCCAATCCCATTGGGATACCTATCGTTTAGAGTAATATTTTATTTCCTATTTGAAAATAGCATTCTTTAATAAGATGACTTACAAGCATTTTTAAAATACCTTTAGAAATACTAGTTTTGCTATTTTTATTTTTACACCAGAAAGCATTAGAGTTTGAAAAGTCTATATATTTACCTTTTCCACCTTGAAAAGCCAAATCTACAGTATCATTTAATTCTTTTATAAGTTTTTCGTGCGGAATTTTAGTATATAGCGTACTAAAATCATAAGTAGCTATAGATTTTGCTTTTATTCTGGAATTTATTTTATCTAATTTTTCTTTCACTGGTTTGGAATTATTTACTACCCAAAATAGATTTATATTACTATAGAATTTACTTTTCAGGTGAAAATTATTTATTTGATTTATAATTAATTTAAATATTTTAGATATAGCTTTACTTAGAGGTTTAGTGATGCACGTCTTTGAACCTACAATAAATCTAGCCCCAACTGGATTTTTATGCATTTTAGGTATCTAATACATACATGGAAGATTTTTGTGTTTATCTTCTAACTTTAATCCTACTTTTTCATTAATAATACTATTATTCAAAATAATACTATCTAAATTACTATTACTTACTTTATAAGCATCCGAATCGTTTCCTATAAGTCCTACTTCTATCAATAACCGTTGTATATAATATTTTTTACATATAAAGGCTATATTGTTTGCCGCTTTATCAATCGGAACTATTACGAACTTTTCTTGAAGTATTTTAAGTTCCTCCCGTATTTCTGAATTTTTTAAAAGAGGATTGGTTTTTCTAGGGCGTTTAAATTGTTTTATATGTTTAACCTTTTTATTTACGCATTCAATTATACTATTTTTCCATGCATCAAACGTAGACTGTGCTAATTTATATTTCTTTACCATAGACATAATAAAACCTTCTAGTGCTTTAGTAACTTCTTTAACGCATTTAGTGTAATTTAGGCATTTAGGTTTTCTATAATTTGGACCCTTACTAAGTAGTTTTCTTAATTTAGGATTATTTACTATATTTAAATCTCCTGTAATTACATGTTTTATCTCATTATTACAGAACGGAGAGGAATTACATTCAGATTCTGGAATATTTATATTATTATCTTTTATATTTATATGTTCTACCGTTTTCTTATAATTAAAAATCTTATTGCGTATTGTTGGCCCTAGTTTATATGTAACTATTGGTTTTTGATCTTTTTTCTGGAACTCATTTGGTAGTAATTGAATATTTTTTTGTTTATTAAATATTTTAGGTAAATTTACATCATCAAAACCTTTATTTTCATACAAAACTACACAAACATTTTTAGGTTTCTTTTTTATATCGTTCCCTGGTGGCTTATATAATTTAGTGTCAATTATATCTAGAATATATTCATACCATTGAATGAAATAGTCCTTCTTATATATCATATCCGGTTGTAATAATATTTTAGATGCTATTTCCTTCAAAACTTTCTTTTTTGTTTGATTAAGCAATTTTCTTATATAATTGAACGACTCATAAATTTTATTAATAATTATATCTTTAATTTTACTAAAAAAATCCTCACATGAAATAACTGATTTTCTATTATTTCTATTAACATGAGTTCTATCTCTAATACCGTCGCGAGGCAAAGCTGGATATAATCTACCTATAATTTCAGAATCTTGTAGGTTATTTTTTTTAACTTTACTATTCAACCCATATGGGTAAATTACTCGCATTTTTTTAATTATATCGTCTTCCTTATCCTGACGCATCCTTAGGATATCGTTATCTACATTACCTAGACTATTATATCCATTACATTTAAATTTTTCAATTATTTGCACGGAAAAAGACGACTGACTACAGGTTTCTTTAAAATGTTTAACAACATGAATACATCCCTTAGTGCTAGTCCTATGCAAATTCATGCGTTTATTTAGAGGCATTACAGTTTCTCCTACGTATTGTAAATTACAGTTTTTACAGGACAACAGGTAGACCAAATTTTGGGACCTACATGACAAATCTTCTTTAGAATGATTTACAACATAGTAAATTTTATTAGTCACATTTGACTTATATTCTTTAGATGTTATGAGAATATTACAAGTTTTACATAAGGGTGCTCCACAAGGAGCAACCTTAAAATTATTTTCGGCCGAACAAGTCCCATTTGCCACTTCGAAAGAAGGAGTTCCTACTTCTATATTACTAATGACAACGGCTTGACCCTGTCGAGACATCTCCGACCTCCTTGGGTGGTAAGCCCTAGGGGAACTCACTAGTTCTGAGGACTGCCCAGACCTAGCTTGCAATCTAGTTTTAGTGACCATATTTAAAAAGTTATTTTATAATTATTTTTGTATTTTATCAGAAAAAATATAATGGCCGGAAGTCTCTTGAGAGCTCTTTCATCTATCATCGCATCAGGAGAAAATCGATAGCGTAAAATAATATCGATTTTCTCCTGATGAGATGACAGCTGAAAGAGCTCTCGAGAGACTTCCGCCCATTATATTTAAAACTGTATTTAAATTCTGTACCTCTAAACATTTATATATACAGCGTTTTTTTGGCCGTCTGTAGCTTCCTCAGACTTTTACAGAAACTGTCAAAAAAAAAAAACGGGCGGGTAGACGAAACAATAATGTAACTTAACAGAAAGATACGGTAATAACGCAACCGTTATCATCATCAAACGGACAAATATCTAATATAGATTTCTATGTTTCTAGCACAGACAGATGTTAACATATTTAAAAAAATGTTTATATTTGAAAAGGATACATTTATATCGAAAGCATAAAATTGAATAGCTATTTTATGTAAACATTTTATGAAAATTATTAACTACTTTATGAAAAAAATACGCACGGCGGCTATAAATTTCAGCATTGTTATATATATATATATATATATATATATATATATATATATATATCGACGGAGTACAGATATATATATATATATATATATATATATATATATATCGACGGAGTACATATATATATATATATATATATATATATATATATATATATTGCTTTAGTTCACCTCAAACAAGACACATTGATAGGAAGACAGAACAGGATAATGGTCATAAGGGCGCAGACTTATAGGGACATCTGAAGTAGAGCGTTGTGCAGCGAAATAATATATCTATTAGTGAGTAATAGTCTTTAAACAAAGTAAACATTATCTGAATACACTAGATTACTACACACACACACGCACATATATATATATATGTGTATATATCTATATATATATATGTGTGTGTGCGCATGCGTGTGCGTGTGTGTATGCGTGTGCGTGGGGGTATGTATATATGTGTGTGTAGATATATATGAATATATATATACACACACACATATATATATATATATATATAATGTTATTTATGCAGACATGTATAAAGGCCGAAACACCGACATAACGATGTTTCGATCTGTAGTTAAAAAAAAACTTAAATCGTGGATGTAAATTTCTTCTTTCATTTTAGATGTTCATATCAGAAAAGAAAGAATGATTTCATGATAAATCTTACAATAATACATATACGTGTGTGTGTATTCGTGTTTGTATGTTAGTGCCTGTGCGTGTGTGAGAAATCCACTGAAATTATACTGTGGCTCATTCTAAGCCAACACAGTTATTTTTTTCTTAAACAACGATAATTCTATGTTTGTCTTATTATGTGCCTAATTAAGCAAATGCTAGACAAAGATAAATGGATACAATAAATTTATTTCTTACCCGGAATCGATTGAAATTCCTTTCGACAACATCCACAAAAAATATCGTATATTCCCAAGATAATCCGTCGATATCCACTTCTGTAGAACTTTGAAAATAATCCGTAGATTAAAGGGTTCATTAATCCAGATAAAGATGTGCTGAGAAGTGCGTAAAGGATAGCCACATCACTAATTTGGTGTCCAGCCTTTTGGAAAGTGATCATGAGCTGCAAAGGAACGAACACAAAACTTTTGTTAATTTAAATAGGATTTAGGATTAAATAAAACCATTAACGCATCATGCTCGTCAATATTTACATATTATTAACAGAAAATCTATTTATTTTAGTTAAATACATGTACATACAATATAAACAATATAAACAATAATATTAATTGGTGTTAGTTACTGTTGATGCTTGTATTTGCATAAATATGTACTAGACGAATAATCTCTCTTTTAATTACAAACTCACACACACACGCACACACACACATACACACATATATATATATATATATATATATATATATATACCAATATATATATATATATATTCGTATATTTTGGCAGCAAGTCATTATTCAAGCACATCTGATTGAACACGACAGAATTGTTCTTTCTTCTGATTTTCTGTTCAATCATATTCTACTCAACAACAACAACAACAACAACAACAACAACAACAACAACCGCCCCCTGATGATAATCGGATGCATCGATAGAAAGCGCTTGAGTAGAATATGGCTGAACAACAACATTTGGGAGCCATCTCATACAACATGTCGACTGAATTAAAAAGATCGCTCGGCGAATCGAAAAGATATCACAAAAAATTAATCAGATGTGCTCGAATATATATATATATATATATATATATATATATATATATATATATATATATGTATATATAATGGTGGTGGGGTTGCCCGGGCGTAAAATACGCTTAAGTATGATATTTTAATTTTTCCAAATTTCGTATATATTAATATAGACTCGTGATTTCAAAAGTTAAAAAAAAACATTTAAGTGCCATCCGCTAGAATCGAAACTGAAGCATTCACAGCTGGTGATATTACCAGTCTACCAAGGTGACACGCATATACACCGATTAAAAATGAAATATATATTAAGATGAATGTACAAAATGTTAAACGATTTCTAAAATTTTTGACCCATTAAATTAAATTATTGACACATTAAAAACCATTTTAACCGGCTAAAGACCCATAAAAAACGGCGAATAAAATATCCAATCACTTGAGGCCCTTAGCGCCGATCTGCGACTTTTGTTTCGGTAGAGATAGCGTTTGAAAATATGGAGACCGACATATAGCCGTTTATATATTAGATTTATAAAGAATAAGCACGCGATGTCTTGTGGCAGCCATTGCACGGACGAAGATTAATGGTTTAACCAAAAAGTGTGGTTGGTTCTGCTCAAAGGCTTCACCCCTATTAACAAATCATCCGTGTGGATTTTGGAGCAACTTAGTTGCTGGGATGGAGCTCATACGTAGAAATCGACAAAAAAACAAGTACTTATTATTCTAATTGCAAATAAATTTTTTTTAAAAATCCGAAAATATCCCATGAACATGCTTGCATTTTATCATAGACGTTGTGAAATCAAAAATCTTTTTCTGCGTGAATTTCCTGATTCGCGGGGATCATAATTATTCTGTGCGTATTGCATACGTGAATCGGATCCGAAATCAGTTTTCTTTAAGCACAAGAAAAACAAAAAATAAAAAATGAGTATAATTAACGGTGACCAGTATTTCCTTATTTGCTCATGCACATTTTAAGTTTAGATTAGAGTGAGTTTATGGTGAGGCTTATGAAGCAGTGTGTTCAATTTCTGTAGAAATAACTTAAGCGTTATTCACTTCTTTATTAACCTTTGCTTTAGGAAACGCACACACAACACAACACAACACATACACACACGCGTATATATATATATATATATGTATATATATATATATATATATATATATATATATACTTAATTTCCTCACATAAAATTAACATACGAAAGTATAGATTTATGCGTAAACTTTAAGTATTTACTTCAAAAGTGCTCAATACGTAGGTGGAGCAAATTAGTAAGTTATAAAATGTATATGGCGATTAAGCTACACTGAATATTCCGCGTTTTATCCACTCTAGGATTCTTCAGGCTTCTTAAGCCTGAAGAATCCTAGAGTGGATGAAACGCGGAATATTCAGTGTAACTTAATCACCATATACATTTTATAACTGACTATATATATATATATATATATATATATATATATATATATATATATATATATACATATATATACATATATATATATACATATATATATATAGTCAATTATAAAATGTATATGGTGATATATACACACACACATATATATATGTGTGTGTGTGTGTGTGTGTGTGTGTGTGTGTGTGTGTGTGTGTGTGTGAAAATTTCTACGTTACCGGCGCGGTCCATACAGCGCCTAGTTTTCCTAAATGGTCACCTATGTTAACCTGACGAGGCTCATCGTTGCATAACTTCTGTCACACACACACACACACATCCACACACACACACACACTCACACACACACACACACACACACACACACACACACACACACACACACACACACACACACATATATATATATATATATTTGTAGAAATATATTTCCTCATAATATATACCAATCCTTATTTAAGAAGCTACATGTAATTACGGAGCAATATAGAGAGTAAATGACAAAAAGTTATATTCCAAAATTCATGATGTTGACCATCTTATAATTTATTCCTTTAATTCAGTTGATATTTACAATTATTGACAGTATCTGTTTCGTAGCGAAATTAAAAATAGCGTAATGGAAACGTATTAAAGGTATTTGTAGCTTCTCTTCCAATTTTCGGATTTTAATCATGTCAAATCACACTTAATTTCCTTTCGACGGATTGATTGTTGCTATTTCTTCTGATGAGTTAAGTGCATAATTGATTCACTGATTGATATATTAATTAAGTGATTTATTTTGCGCTACGAAACAGATACTGTCAAGAATTGTAAATGTCAACTGAATTAAACGAATAAATTATAAGATGGTCAACATCATGAATTTTCGATTATAGTTTTTGTTATTTATTCACTACACACACACACGCACCAACACACACACACACACACACACACACACACACACACACACACACACACACACACACACACACACACACACACATATATATATATATATATATTTGAAAGGCTTCGATCGCGTTTTATTATATTAGAAACACATATATTTTAATGAATAATAATGTATTTTAAAATTTAGTTTCAGGTATGTATAAATTTATAATTTAAAAAATCGTTTACTTAGTTCATGTTCACTTTATAAGATATTATTAAAGCGCAATAATTACGGTAAATCAATTAGTGAGATATGAGTTGGCGAAAGAGCTTGGAATAATTGATTTTTCAGGATTCCAAAGGATGACGCCAGCGGGCAATTCAAAGTTAAACATACTTTTTCTTCCGAAAAAAAAAAAAAAAAATCTGTTCAACTTTCTATGAGAGATTCGGATAAAATTTCTATGGAACATCTGCTCGTTCCCGCCAAAATACTTAATGAAGGCGGACAATCAAACAATATGTGCGAGCATAACATGGCGCCCAAAACCATTTTTCTTTTCATCTATTCCTCTGTATTAATCTCAGTATCTGATGAAATGACCGATCTCTGAATGCATATCTCTCTCTCTCTTTCCTCATAGTCGTAACTATATTTATCAGTATGTCATAAAAGAAAATTGAAAACAAGCTGCGTTCGTGTGTGTAGATTAAGGAGATGATAGACATTAGATGGATTCTTCAGCCCATATGTATATAATGAATTATACACACTTTCTAAACGCGTACGACATAATCACATTGGTACACTGGTTCCTATTAGACCATTAAAGTTAAGCAATGTTGCGCCTGGTCAGTATTAGAATAGGTGACCATTTGGAAATTCCAGGTAATGTATGTTCTCTCAACTTATCTCGACATTGCTTCCAGTCATCCTCGACTTCTCCTTGGCATAAGACTCAAGCAGTTCTGATTCAGGAAGGTGTGGTTGGGGGATTGCACAAACCTTGCCTCACAATTGCACGGGCATGTACCCTTACAGGCGGTGTAAATTGTCTTTCGAGACATCGTTACCTTTTCGACTTAAATAATTATTATTTTCATGTAATAGGAACAAACATTACGAATCTCAATTATTTCCACTAAACTATATGCATTATAAAGCAATGTTCGTATGAATTTTAAAATTATAGAAGGCAAAACCTAAGATATAATGAGTATGAATTTGTAAATATCAGGTTGACAAGAATGTTCTTGCGGGTTTTAACTTTTAAATTTAGATGAACAGATCTTGGTTTAAACAGAAATTTATTGATCGAAATAAGCACCATCAGAATCAACACACCTCTGCTAACGCAAAACAAGTGTATTTATGCCAGTAACGTAAGAATCTCATCGTACTAGTTGCGATTAAGTCGCTGAAGGTGTTTTTGAGAGGGCTTAGACCTTTGGAGCACTTCTCACGCAGAAAGTTGTCGAGATGCTTGAAAAAATGGTAACCGGCAGGTGAGAGATCTGAAACGTATGACGCATGAAGCAGAGTTTCATAGCATGATTCGTTCAATTTCCTCAAGGTCAGTTTAGCAACGAGAGGTCGGGCATTGTCATGGAGGAGAATTAGGCTTCTGTTGTTGACTAATACTGAGTGTTGTTGTCGAAGTTTCTGATGCATTTCATCCATTTGTTGACATAGTTTCGCCTGCATAAAAAAAACTATAATAGATAAGACCGGTCGCAGACTACTAAACAGTACCTTCCTTTGTTGCAACTATTGCTTAGAGAAGTGTCGTGGAGCTTCGTCGACGTCTAACCACTGATCTGAGCGTCGCCGGTTGTCATAAAGAACTTACTTTTTATTACAGGTCACAACTCGGTCGCGAGACGAGTAAGTTCTTGTTGTGTAGAAGAAGGAAAGATGACATTTAATAACGGCGTTTCTTTTAGTTGTTGTTCAATTCGTGAGGCACCCATTTATCAAGTTGTTTTGTCTTTCCAATCTCTCGCAAGTGGTTGGAAACCGTCGTATACGTTACGTCTAATTCAGAAGCAAGTTCTCGAACAGTTGTGTGTAGAGTGGCTTCGCCTAAGGCTCTTGATTGATCGCTGTCAACACCCGATGGCCGACCATTACACTCATCTTCAACTCTCATCGCCCCTACGAAATTTCCTAAACAACCATTGTGCTGTGCGTTTAGTAGTGTTTCCTAGGACAAAGGCCTCGTTGATATCGCGAGTTGTTTTAGCAGCTTCTCTGCCTAGATTTAATTGTAATAAGAAAGTTATACGGATTTGCTTTTTTTTTTCATATTGAATTCAACGTTCTGAAAAGAAGATATAATTGTTTTAAAACGATTATAATTTAAACGATTATATAGAGCGAAAAACGTTACTTTAATGATTTACAGCGTAAAGGCGTTTTAACGGAAACGTATTTGAAAATACATCATTTGAAATCAAAATTTGAAATTCCGCAATATCTACTTCACAACTGGTCGTTGAAAAGTGTTCGGTAAAATTCATTCAAGTTATACTCTGCCGAAGGTTGACGGTTCAATCCTCAGTGTGGGCGACACTCAAAATACAATTGCAATTTACTTATGACTTCTACTTTGTCATGGCTGAAAGAATGAGAATATACTACCCTCTGAATTAAATAAAGTGTTTCGATCAAAATTCCAAGCAGACTCTCGAATTCAACAAGATACACCTGAAGATATTCAGAAGTTACATCAACCGAAACGTTATTAAAATAACACTCAATTTGAGAACAGTAAACCGAAGAATCCAAATTTCCTCTTTAGTTCACTAATAAGTATAGTAATTATTTATTTATTAAATTATTATTTAAAGTAATCCGAAGAATCCAAATTTCCTCTTTAGTTCACTAATAAGTATAGTAATTATTTATTTATTAAATTATTATTTAAAGTAATTTGGTTTTAATTAAAAAGTAGTGAGGTAAACATCTTGGCGGCCATCTTGTTATTCGGTTTTCATTTTAATATTAGAAAGACGTCCAACTTTTGTAATGGTAGTACAAATTCGAATTAATCTTTTAAGTCGAAAACGACGACGTCTGGTTGGAATGGCACGTTGAATAAACAAATCGTCTTCAAGCCACGCAAAACTAATTAAATAGGAATTGATTTTAAATATTTAAATCTATAAAATAAGCGACGTTTTGTTTTAGAAGATCCACATAAGCCAGCAATTATGTTCGACGCATTGAAAAATGATTGCTAGAGTTTTGAACAGAGAAAAGAATCATTAACCTTTGATGATTACAATGACTGCTTGAATTCAGCGATGTTTACAGTTATTTCCATATTTTAGATATAACATGAAACAGTGTATAATGTGACAGAACTTGAATGCCTATTGAAGAAAACTTGAATGCCTACAAGGGGAAAAACTAGGCAGGGCCAAAACGAAAGGAAGGAGTATTTTTTGACGGAGTCTCTTTTTAAGAATTTACTAAAAATCAAGTAATTATCCATTTAGTACGACATTTTCACCAAATATTAAGTAAAGAATGAATTTTATAATGGTGTACTTTTTTAACTGATATATATATATATATATATATATATATATATATATATATATATATATATATATAAATTGCCTACAACCCCTATTCTTTATTTATCTACACATCTGGCAAGCGTGATCGTTGCTTAACTTCTGGAGTTATGTAGACAACAAATATATATATATATGTATATATATATATATATATATATATATATATATATATATATATATATATATAACTGATGAAAAAAAGAATTAAACCCTTTACTTAATTAAAAATACGTGGCTAAATATTGTTTGTTTAGTCGCCTCCAGGCTTCTATATTTAATTATAAACTATCATTTTTTGTTTAATTACGCTACGTAAATCTGAAGTGATATAAAAAATTGGAATAATTTGAAATTCAGGTACTTATATTATAATATGTTTGCATATTCTTATAGCAAATCATACTTAACCTTATTTAGAATGAGAAAGAATTATTTGGTTTAAAAACCATTTAAAATATATTTTAATGTTTTAGCAATCGAGACAGAAATGGCGGTGAATGATATGTTTTTTGAAAATTTTTAATTTAAAGTTCTATTAAAAATAGTAGAAAACTTAGTATATTATTCTGCTTTTCATATGATAAAATTCAGGCTTTTATCTTTCCGGGGGAAAAGTTGCTCAGGAATAATGGATTTTAATAGATTTTAATAGATTTTAATTCTTTAAAAAAAATAACTGCTTGTTTATTTTTCCATTTTTGGGCCATGCCTATGGTTTAGAGAGTGGTGAAAGTTTTCTTTTAAAAAAAGTGTGGTTAGAACATTTTTTTCTGTTATAAACGTTTTAGATTTTCATTAGTTGCTTCATTTCAATTTCTAAATATTGGTACAATTTAATTTGTCGCGCCTTTTTTTATTTGAAAATGCACTAAAATTCAGAAAATCATCGAATTTGCACATTTTCAGCATTCCTTAATTAAGGATTACAGAATAAGTACTCATTATTTTATTATAGTTTGCAATAAAAATATATTTCGTGTAAACAAAGACATGACAGGCTGATAAAAATAAATGATTTCATTTATATTATTATGAAACTATTTTTTGGAATTAACTGCGGTGCCTATGCACTTTTGTTACCGTACTATTTTAAAATAGTTTTTTCAGATTAATTTAAAGTTGCACGATATCTTTTTTTCTAACTAAATTATTTGGTGGAAGAATAGAATACATACAAAACATCGTCCCCGCCCTATATTAAGAATGATTTTCAAAATAATAACTTTATTTTAGCACGGTAACAAAAGTACATAAGTACCTTTACTATATATATTATTCTGCTTTTCATATGATAAAATTCAGGCTTTTATCGTTCTGCGGGGAAAAGTTGCTCAGTTTTAATTCAAAAGTTTTTGTAGATTTTAATTCGTTAAAAAAAAAGTTTTAATAGATTTTAATTCGTTAAAAACAAAAACAAAAGTTTTAATAGATTTTAATTCGTTAAAAACTACTTTGTTTTCTTTCACTTGTTGGCCGTGCCTAGTAAAAACCAGCATTTCATTTGATCTACATCGCTTTGTCTGTGTGGGTACTGTTTATTATTTGTGAAGTCAAAATGATTATCTTGATTTAATTAGAAGAATCGAATTATTTGTTCTGCGTTTTTCGATAACCAAGATAAAAACTTGATTGGAAAAAAGAAAGAAATTATCCATATCAAGCCTCCCATCAACGGAGCAATATCTAGTCTATTTACACGATTAACGATTGCCACACTACATCCTTACATTCATAAAGCTTCATCTTTGATGAATAGTGACTCCCAGACAAAACAAAGCATTAACGATGATTTATCGCTCGAAATTTGAATTTCAAAATTCTTGCCGATCCCATAAGTCTCTTGTTATTTTCCCATGAGCACCAAAAGCGGCCGAAGTGAAACTGAGTAGAAAGTGTTGAGGTAATTAAGTTAATTTACATTATCGAATAGGCGCCAATTACTACCCAAATCAACTCGAAAATTAATAATTAACGAATTAGGCGTGGGAAGTTTCCAAATTAATTATTTTATTACAATTTATGCGAAAAAGCTGAAACGATTTCATTTAAATCCGGGCCAATAATATCTTTTACACGGTAGTCACCACGTATTTAGATCCAAAATCTACTCAAGGATGGTGGCTGACGAATGTACGGTGCTCACTGGAAATTGGATAGAAATTAACTACTAAAAAGGAAGGCTAAACAAGAACTTGTTTACATTGAACTTGGAGCCCACCATATTGTAGCTAGCTGGAAAGCAGGCTAACGGAACAGAGTTCCGCAGATGGGTAGTTCAAGAAAAGGAGCTTTGTACATGGAATTTGCGCAAAGATTTAAGAACTAATAGCGAATGGGGAAAATTGTTGATAGCGGTTGTAGGTAGATGAGTGGTTTTTGTGAAATTTTTGCAAAGAGGATAATAAATTGCAGCCCAAACAAGCACTTGCCAAAACAATAAGGATAGAGCAGAGCCAGGATCGCAACGTTTTTTTTTCTGTGAGAAAGAAGTTGCAGAAAGAAGAAAGGTTTCAAAGCCGTTTTCAACTCTGTCGAGGCAAGATAGATGATCACACGACCCCTGTCTAGATCTCGCAATATATATATATATATATATATATATATATATATATATATATATATATATATATATATATATAGAGAGAGAGAGAGAGAGAGACTTTATTTATACAAACATTGATGGCTACATATGTGCATACATGCTTTCTGTAACCGTCCTTGCTGGGGAGATTACGTCTTCAGGCCAAGAATTAACCTCGAAAACCCATTTACCGTTCTCTGGGTTTTAGAAGGTAATTCTTATCCTGAAGACGTAATCTCCCCAGCAAGTACGATTACAGAAACATGTATGCACATATGTAGCCATCAATGTTTGTATAAATAAACTTATTATACCTGCCCTGTTTACTCATTGAGCACTTTTTGGTAAACACATGTTGTTTCATTGGATGTACTTCTAGGAAACTAAACTCTACTGCCATAATATATATATATATATATATATATATATATATATATATATATATATATATGTGTGTGTGTGGGGGGGTGTAATAGAAAGCTACCCAGCTTTGCCCGTCGTAAGATACGTTTAAACATATTTAAATGTATGCAGATTTCATATTTCTTATTATGGAGCCAATACTCTAGTGATTATTATGTTGTATCAAATACATAGTAGTGATTTTAAAAAGTTAAAAAATATGACTTGGGTGCCATCAGCTAGAATCGAAACCATAACATAAAGCGTTGTAGCCTAAATAAAGTTCCATAATTGTTGCTGTCACGAATCGAAATTATGGAACGTTATTTGTATTTTAGATTTTTATATAAAAATGGAAAAAAAAAAGAATAATAAAGCAAAGTATCATATATTCTTGAACATATATATATATATATGCCAGTCTATGTGTGTGTGTGTGTGTGTGTGTATGCACACAGACACACAGACACACGCACACAAACACACACACATATATACACAAACACACACATACACACAATCACACACACACAAACACACACACATACACACACACACACACTTGTGTGAGGCAAATAAAAGTATATATATTCATCAGAAGTTGTTCATTTGGTCATTTACAACATAACACTAAGAGTTAACGAATGTATTATAAATCTACAATCGAAACTAAAACATAAATCGTTGTAGCCTTAGTCCTTATTTAATTTTTCTTTTTTTACTTAGGCGTCACCACTTATCAAGGCCAAGAGGCTACTCGAGGATAAGGGTTAAAGAGTGTACAGTAGAAATTTGACAATGTAGCAATATAGTAATCGTTAATAATGGAAATTCGGTAAATTTATTAACTTATATGGAACGGTTCATCAAGAACTTGTTTACGTTAGACTTGAAGACAACCACATTGTTGTCAGCTGGAAAGCAGGAAAACGGAAGATAATTCCACACGCGTGCAGTTCTAAGAAAGAAGCTTTGTTCATGGAACCTACGTTTAGGTTTAGGCACAGATAAAGAGTGGGGGAAATTAGTGATCTGTTAGACGGGTGTTTCTTGTGAAAGTCTGGCGAGAGGGAACATAGATTGGACCTCAGCCAAGCACTTGCCATCAAAATAACGATAAAGCAGAGACAAACTCGCAACATCGTTTCTATGAGATAGAGGTTGCAGGGAAGAGAAAAGGACATCCCCGACGAGGCTACGAAGTCTATTTTGAACTCTATCAAGGCAGGATAAGTCCTTTCTAGCAGCTCCTGTCCAGATGTGGCAACAGTACTCTATCCTTATATAGATAGAGAATATGAATATGCAAATTAGTTAACTCTCATGTAGTCGTTCACATATCCATGACTCAGTGTATTAAGAAATTCGTTTTAATAAGCGTCAAATAGAAAAAGTAGATCAATGTCATTATCAGAGCTAAAAAAAAACAACTTAACTTTATAGGTAGATTGTTTGGAGTGTCTGGTCTAATTTTTATCCCAGCAAATTTCATGTAGTTTTATGACAGTCATTGATTTCCTTGCAGATAGTTGTTTTATAGATCATTCTATAAAAACGTTTTTCTTTCTGTAAATAGTATTATGCCACTATTGTGAAAGTTATAAGAGGATTTAATTACGAGTTTGAGAATTGAATTCGTATCTGCCGTGATTTTCTACAGTGATATTTTTAGAAAAATGCCCAGTGTTTGATTGAAATCGATAGAATCAACACGACACGGCACGACACACACAATATCGATTTATGTAGTAAAAATTCATCCGCTGTGTTAGATAATTTTTTTTACGATTGTGAAAGTTAAGATCTATGTTACACCAACGTAACCCGAGAAAACGGGAATCAACGAAAGTGACCATTGACCCCCGCGTATTTTACTTCTGACAATCTCACTAAAATTGTATTTTTAAATATTAAACTGCTGTTATAATATTGGACGGTGTAGTTACAACGGCTGATTATTATATAATCGAACACTTTCCTTTCCAACAACCCCCCCCCCCACACACACATATATATATATATATATATATATATATATATATTGGTATATTTAGACAGCGTTTTTTCATTTAAGTAAATATTATTAAATGCAACGGAGGTTGGTTGGTTGGTTGTTTTTGTTTTACGGCATATCAACCCTTTTCGGGTTATTTAATGCCGAATCCAAAGATTTTGAAGAAAAATTTTTTAATAGAATATATTTGTTGTTTTCAAGTCGGTTTCTATTTAACCCATAGTTGGGACCCTAACAGGTACTACCACTCCTGGTCAGAGTGGACATGGGAGCAATGGTAATTAAAGGGTGGCTCAACACTCCTCAAAGCCCACAAGCTGGGGCCTCACCACTGGATATAGTTTAAGGTCATATCCAGGAACGCAACGGAGGTACTTGGCTTTATGATTCATTTTTTTTTTTAATTTTACGATTTTCCATATAATGTTTTTATATAAAAACTAAAAATATTAATAAAGTTCCATAATTGTTGCTGTCATGAATCGAAAGCGTTCGTGACAACAACAATTATGGAACGTTATTTATATTTTGGATTTTTATATAAAAAGATTACACGCAAAATGGAAAAATTAAAAAAAAAAGGAATGATAAAGCAAAGTATCTCCGTTGCATTTAATAATATATTCTTGAACACACACACACACACACACACACACACACACATATATATATATATATACACACACAAACACACACATACACACACAAACACACACAAACACACAAACACACACACAAGCACACACATACACACATACACACACAAACACACACATACACACAAACACACACACACAAACACACACACATACACATAAATACACACACACATACACACACATACACATGACCACACAAACACACACACACATACACACATACAAACACACCCAAACACACACAAACACACACATACACACACAAACACACACACATACACACACATGCACACACAAACACACACATACACACACAAACACACAAACTCACGCAAACACACAAACACACACACACACTTGTGTGAGGCAAATACATGTATATATATTTATCATAAGTTGTTCATTTGTTCATTTACAACATAACACTAAGAGCTTGCTAATGTATTGTAAATCCTATTCCCAGATTTATCAAACTTTCATTCTTTTCCTTTATTGGCCAATTACTGTAAACAAGACTCTGTCGTTATTGATCATCGGCTTCTTCTGAAATTATTAATGTTTTCTGGAACTTCTTCGCTTTTAACACACGTGAAAAATATAGATGAAAATCTCAATGAATTTATCAAAAGCTTGGATTAAATATATAAAGTGGAAGCATTTAGAAGTTTTCACTAATAGTAAATAATATCTCTATTTAAACTTATACAGGTTCCCTCAACAGAAGAGTTAGATTCGAGCATTTGTTACTGTAACTAATGAAACAAAAAAGAGATGAAAAACATATATACAACAAATAAATGTTACCAAATGCAACGTGTGCATCTTGTCGAACGGGAATTTTTATGTCGAACTCGGGAATTTCGTACGCAAATTTTAATTCAACCAACGGGGGTAGTTTATTCTCGTTCCGTCAGTTTTGGCTAGGTGAATCCTCTATACATATAGCCTAAAGAAAGAGACGATGATTTTTACACTATCTTGTAGATCATTTGTTTATAAAGAAGGCGACAATGGCTAAGTGATTAATGACACGCAATAAAAATTTGGATTTGCCAAGTTCGAACCCAGCTCTTTGGAGATGAGCATGGAAATAAGTGATTGTTCCCAGTCAAGCGGTAACGAATATTCTAAAACCCAATATATTTTTTATTCGTTATATTTTATTTCATCTTACACGTGTTTCGTTGAATGGTGACACGTGTAACACCCAATAAAATATTTCGAATGTTTGCTACCGATATATATATATCCTGAAATGTAAATTCGTTTTCATCGATTTTAATTGATTGTGCCAATTGAAAAAAAATATATTGACGTAACACATGTATATATTCTTATATAATCGAATCGTACGTATATATTAGAGTTTATATATTCAAATTTCATTTAAAAAGAATTACTTTTCAAATAGACAATTTAGTGTTTGAACCAAGGAATACAATGTTTAAAATATTTTCCTTAATCCATGGATTTTCAATAAAAGTACATCTTAGAGTAAAAACAGTAGCAAAATATTAATATTAGTCTGAAATCATGTTGCTAAATAGCAGATACAGAAATGATATTAAAGATTAAATACATAGAAAAGGGAATGAGTGTTGAAAGCAAAAAAAAAAAAGATATGATAATTTGTATCCAAATAAGTATTAATCTTGAAAATAGTATAACGGTATTATTAAGTTCCATATTGTTTGAAGATTGGTAGAATGTAGGTAAAAATCCAAATGTCTTTTGTAAGGCATCGAAATCAGTGGGCAGTAATCCTTAGCGAATATAGTCAATCTGTTTTATTTTTTGTCGTATAAGACAGTAGTAGTATATTCCTTTGCAAAATTTGGATCCAAAAGTTTAAGGTTCAAATTCGATAAAACAGTTTTTATATTTTTATAATTTATAATCAGGAAATTAAGAAAACTTAGAAGCAAAACGGTTGGCATTTTTACATATATATATATATATATATATATATATATATGCATATATATATACACATATATATACACATATATATACACACATTTATATACACACACATATATATACACATATATATACACACATATATATATACACACACATATATATACATATATATACACGCATATATATACACACACATATATATATACACATCTATATATATACACATATATATACACATATATATACACATATATATATGTATATATATGCATATATATACATATATATACATATATATACATATATATATATGTATATATATACATATATATACATATATATAAATAAATGTATATATATATAATTGTAAGGAAGTAAAATTTACAATATGACGACGAAAGAATTGTACGACAGTCTATAATCAATTAACTTTGAGAATTGGTTTTCACAAAACTTTTATGATTTTTTTTCAAATAACAATCCACCTCTGTTTTTTTTAAAT
>NC_136506.1:23686666-23739166 GCF_053919585.1 Euprymna scolopes
CAAATTCCCTAAGTCTAAAACTTCAAGTTTTCAGACCCAAAATTGGCAGAGGATTTGGTGGAATCTGCAAAAGTAAAATATTTCAACTTTGACCATTTGTTAGCCAAATTTTTGCCCCAAAACTGACTAAAATGATTGCCCCATATCTGAATACCCGTTATGTATAAATTACAAATAATTAGACCCCAAATTCGCTGAGTAGTTTGCTAGACACCGCAATGTTAAAATCTTTTGAACTTTGACCCCTTGCCAGCTGACATTTTCGACTCAAACAGATCAAGAAGCTTGCCCTATCTCATAATACCCTTTATGTAAAATTTCCAATTTTTAGACCAAAAATTGGCTGAGTAATTTCGTAGAGATCGTAAAGGTCAATTTTTTTAAAACTCTGACCACAATGTTAACCCCTTAACATTTATTATTTTGGGCTCAAATCAAATTAAACAGTTTGATCCAAGTCTAAGTAACCTATATTTAATATTTTAAGTGTTTAGGCCCAACATTGGCGGAGGAGTTTGGTAGAGTTTTCACAGGTCAAATCGTTGAACTTTGACCGCTTTACAGCCAAATTTCTGGCCTAAAACCAATTAAAAATTTTTCTCACATCTCAATACTCCTTATGTCAAATCTCGAGTCTCTTGACCGAAAATTAACAGAGTTATTGGGTAATGAAATGCACACACACACACACACACAAACACACACACACACACACACACACACACACACACATATATATATATATATATATATATAAGTTTGGCGCATGTCGAGGGAACCTATATATAAAATTTCAAGTGTTTAGAGCCAAAATTGGCGGAGAACTTGGTAGCATCTGCAAAGGTCAACTCTTTTAACTTTGGCCTCTTAGTAGCCAAATTTTCGCCCCAAAACTAATTAAAAAAGCTTGTTGAATGTCTGGATTCCATTTATTTAAAATTTACAATAGTAAGACTCAAAATTGGCTGAATAGTTTGCTAGAGACCGCAAAACTCTAATCTTTTGAACTTTGACCTCTTAGCAGCTAAATTTTCAGCCAAAAACCGATTAAAAATCTTGGCCTATGTCTGAATACACTTTATGTAAAATTTCAAATGTTTAGATTAAAAATTGGCTGAGTAATTTGGTAGAGACCGCATAGGTCAAATTTTTAAAACTTTGACCCCAATTTTGATCCCTTAACATTTATTCTTTTGAGCTCAAATCCATGATCCATGTTCAAGTAACCTACATCTAAAATTTCAAGTGTTTAGACCCAAAATTGGCGGACGAGTTTGATAAAGTTTTCTCCATGAATATAAACAAAATCACCCCTCCCACCACGACCCTCTCCTATCTTGTCTGCCATAAGCACGGGAAACCCGAAAGCAAGAGTCAAACGAATTCTTCTCTTCCATTTTTGGATGTTTTTGTATCCAAGACAACCTCGTGTTTTCTTACTTCCGTTTATCGTAAACCAACCTTTACGGGTCTCTATACGCGTTGGGACACTTTTTGCCCTATAAACCCAAAATATAATTTAATCAAAACTTTAGCACATAGGACCTTGATGATTTGTTCTGAAGTTAATTTGGATGACGAGCTCAAATTTATCACTAAGACCCTTTTTAATAGTAGTTACCCCTTGGATATTGTTGAAACTACTATCAATAAGTGTCTAATTTTCATAAACCCAAAGACATTATAGCTAATAGATGACCTGTGTACCTACGTCTACCTTGGTTAGGTAACATTAGTGACCTATTTGCTAAGCAAATTTCTTTGTCTGTGCAACGGTGTTATTTTGCATCGAACCCGCGTGTTGTTTTTTCAACTAGACCTATGTTGCCGTCTATTCGCAAAGATGTTCTTCCTCCCCACCATAATAATTCTATTATTTATTTATTTAAATGTAGTTGCAGTGCGCACGATGTTGGGCGAACATCGCAAAGATTAGATTTTCGTTTGAAACAGCATCTGCCTTCAAAGATTCGTTATGAAAATTTTTCACCCTCGGATGTTCTGAGTAATACGTATGGTTCTGCGATTTGCGACAATCTTATAAATAACCATGTGTGTGCCACGAATTTCAGTGCTGACATGTTTACGATCCTGAGTAAGTCGCACTCTCCCTATCATTTGAAAATTTTAAAGACTCTTTTTATTGAGTCATTGAGACCGTCTCTTTGCAAGCAAAAAGAAAATCTTCTTGAACTTAATTTAGTGTATGTAATTTTTTCCTCCGTTTATTTCTGTTTTTTTTCCTACCCCGCCATTTTCATGACTTGTTTTGTTTGTTTTAAATCGTATTTTCCTCGATTTAGCTTTGATAAGTGAGGAACGAAACCTGGTTAGCTAACCTTTATTTTCATATTTTAGTTTTTTAAATTCATTATGCTTTTTGGTCTGTATTTAGCCGTTCTAAAATTCTGCAACCCCCGGAAAATTATCAAATATATATATATATATATATATATATATATATATATATATATATATTTCGGTAGTATTTTTTCTATGGCATATTTCACTAAATAAAATAGACGTTCTTTGTCTATTAATTCTATGTTCGATCCTTTCCAACTTCCGAATAACAGTCTTCACTTCTGGCGGGAACTGGCTGATGTAATTATCATATTTATCATAAGTCAGAGTACTTTCTAATCCTTCAGGATTCCTAGTCAGGGGTAAATTAATCTAACTGGTTTTGAACAATTTATAAAGTTTTTTTTTCTCTTTAATAAATTGTTCGAAACCACATACTTTTGCAATTTTCCTTTTTTCTTCACTCAACCGACACCCTTACACACACTTCCACTTTCTTTTCCGCCTTCCACGTATTCCAGTCTGTCTTCTTACTACAACTTTTGTTTCCTGCTCAAAACGCACCTACAAACACCCGGGCAACACCTGACACCCAGGCTAGTTCAAATTAAGTTTCATAATGAAGGACTATATTTTAGATGTAGTCTTTATAATCAATGGTTCGATGCCCGTTCGATGAAATTGATTAACTAAAAGCGAAAATCGAATACTGTAAGGCGAGTATAGTTCTTTCGTATAATATATAGAGGTTTTTCTGTTTTAGCAAAGAATGTAGTGTACTTAGAGAACAGTATTAGATAAACAAGAATAAAGATTTCGGATCTTATCTTTCTTTCCACAGAATAAATTTCGAAAGTAACATATAAGAAAGAAAAAATCAAATAAGAACAAGATCTGAAATGCATTGAGTCTAAGAGAAAGTCAATATTAGAACTAATGCATCATCAGCAAATTATCTTCCATTATTTCGAAGCTGGCTGGCTTCATCTCCTCTTAACAGAATAATCAAATCCTCATTTTCGCAGTAAGATTGGTCAGCGAAGAGATGAAATTAGTCATGAATTAAAAAACATCCACAAGTTATATGCGTCTTTAAAACACAGAATGTTCAATATTTACAACTTTCTATTATTACCCATATTTAGTGAATTTTTACGAACGTTTATCTTCTTCAAGATAAAGTTTAACTTTAAGTTTACGTTTGACAATATGCCCCATGATTTAAATTGCCATTGTAGACCTATTAACATCCGGAAATTCCGCAGGAGATATTTCGAGGACCTTAAATGCGAACCGATGTTGGTGTGGAGAGCACTAAAACGTTTCAAATCAACTGGTGAGATCAATATATTTGGTCTCTCTTGGAGAGTAAAGTCTCGATTTTACATTTTACTAACTTAGACACTCTGAAAAATAAATTAAAGAATGGTGAAAAATCCGACAAGAAATCATTCATAATACGTGCAAGGCATTTTACAAGCGTTTGCAGCAGATTATTGGCTTATTGATATAATAATTACGCGATTGATTTTGTGCTACGAAAAAGATACTGTCATGAATTTTAATTGTCAACTGAATTTAAGGAATATATTGTAAGATGGTCAATATCATGAAATTTGGAATATAGTCTTTTGTCATTTATTCATTATATGCTCTGAAATTACATTGGACTTCTTTAATAAGGATTGGTATATTGAATATAAATATGTGCATACATATACATTAGTGTGTATATATGTGTATATATATATATATATATATATATATATATACATATATATATATATGAGCATAGGTACCCGGTGTTGCCAGGGTTGACATGAAGTTCTGTTCGAAACACCCCTGCTATACTAATCATTTTCATCATGGGCAACGTGGATACCCCACAATAATTCCAAAAATAAAAGAACGGATAAAAAAATGAAAATGTTATCGCCCTCAAAAAGAAGTATGTGGTAACCTCTCCACCAGATATTTCGGCAGAAGGGATACAAATAGAAGAAAATATTTTACGGCTTATGAGCACCGGAAAGAAGACCCCCACGCAAATAAATAATTAAAAATAAATTGTAACAACTTTTGTTTCAATAAAAATAGCAGTGAATGCTCGCGCGATCGCTAAAAAAAAAAAAAAAAAAAAAAATTGCCAAGTAGGCAGACCCCGAAAAAGAAATGAAGATCTACCAAAAATGAATTCGTAAAACAATTGAATGAAATTTTTCGCCATGTAATCTGTCATATTTTGGGGTTCGTTTTGTTTATGAAATTGTTAGGTGAAAGTACAGAGCGGTCTCATAAAAATTAATTAAATTCATCGTTATTTTATGTTTTAAATGTAATTTCCTCCCCCCACCACCAATAAAAAAACAAATTGTATTTGTCATGTTTGCCGATTTCTGTATAGCCGTTTATTGAATAATAAAAACAAACAAATGAAATATTTTCTTCAGTTTTTCGTAAGTGTTTATTTTATTTTTATTTTTTTGAATATTTAAAAAACAATAAAAATTACCAAATTATTTAATTTGGTGGTAGTTTTTTTTTATTTGTTTATGTCCCGAAGGGGCAAATAACATTAAAAAAAGATTTTAAAAAAATCCAAATAAATTTAATTAAATATGTTATCAATATAATTATTGTTTCAAATTTATTAAATAACGAGTTCAAATAGAACACTTATAACGATTCTCTCGCTAGAAACATTAACTAAGATACCGCTATTTAATAAAATCGATTTTTCTTAATGTAATATGCAAATGAGATGTTCCTTTCATTCTATCTAGTTTGTAAGAATCGTACTATATATAGAAATAAATGTGAGAGTAAAGTAAGGAACCTTTTGTATATATTAATCACATTGTGAACAAACAAACAGACAGGAATACGAATTTATATATATAGATATATACACTAAGACAATTTGGTATTCATTAATCTACAACATATCAGTGGGCCATGGATCGGTACTCGTAAACGTCTCATTAAATGCTCAAGCTACTAGGCTGCTTACAAAAAACCAAAAAAAAAAAAAACCCCAGCAAACCTCGCTTAATAGCCAAATAAGCAGTAAGTGAGATAAATTTACAACAGTGTTCAACACAAAGAAGGGGGGGGGGCTTAATATATACTGTTTCATTGTATCACAAGTAATCAGTGCAAATACACCAGCACCTTTTCCAAGCTGTAGATTGAACCTCTAACCACGTTTTGATAGTCGGCATTTGTAACCATGGATCAGTGCTCGTAAACGTCCATTAACGTCTTATCAAATTTCAATTAAATACACACTCACCAATCGTTTTTACAGTGCTCGGGCTGATAGTTTGTAAACAAACAAACAAACAGTTTCCCCTAAACCTCTGGCGTTGATTGAGGGAAGACTAAAACTTGCTGCTATGCTTTCAAATGATATGAAATAACAGCAAGGGGGGATTTTATTCCAAATATTTCTCATGTTATAGCCCCCTCTGTTGGAAATAGGGTACGATTATGAATATCTCTAGTATAAAATAATTCTTATGTAAAGTGAAATTTACTTTATGTATGAACAACAAAGATTTAGAAAGACGCATGCTTTTTGACACGATTTAATGGAGAGACAAACATAATTATTATAATTCAAACATAATTATTATACAATTATTATAATTCAAATATAATTATTATACAATTCGTATTTAAATTCCGATCCGTCAAAGAAAAGACGTTTTCTGGGCCCATAACCTGTTAAATGTTGAGACATTATGTTGAACAAAGATGGCGGCGTAGTTCAGATCAGATCCTGAGTGTAATTGGCAGTAACCAAGATGGCGGCCAAGAATCAAACGCGGTCCGTGACGTAATTAACGGCGAACTGATTGAATCCAAAATTCGACAATTTTTATAGTAACTTTGGAAGGTTTTCATTGGTTGATTAGCACAGCCGGTGGTTATAAAAACGATTGGCGAATTCATTGGTCTGATACCTCCCTCTAGTTCGTCGGTGGGGCAAGTTAATTGGTTGTCGTCTGAAGCGCCTCTACCGGAGAATGCCAACGGGGGGAGGACCAGGCAATTTTTGTTGAGGCGAGAATGCCCCTTCTTTAGGGGAGCTCACCTGCGGTGCACAGCAAATAAATATCTTCCCCCACTACGAGTCAAAAACAGTTTACAAGTTAGTTTTCTATTCGATTATAGTTGACTGGTCTCCCCTGTAGGTGATTGCATGTCGTTCCGGTTACGAAATGAGTAGCCAGACCATAAAGTACCAACAGTCAAGGACCGCCCACGCCGAAAAGTTCTGCAACAAAATACTTGGTATTTCATTTGGAGCAATCTTCATTTAAACGATCCTCCAACGCATAAACATATTGACCCTTTTATGTTACAAGACTCAGAGAGAAAAGAAACAAAAGCAACACACCAAATAACTGAATGGATAGAAATAATGTTAATTTGGGAGCAAGCAGTATATGGATAAAAAAAAAGCCGTGACCATAAAAACATACATTATTTTTAAATCTGGAGAATTGGCCAAAATCTAGTTACAAATATTTTTACTCATACCTTAAACTTGATAGATAGAGTATTCAGATCTGGGAAACAATTTCGATTTGGTTTGCAGCCGATAAAAATACTTGCTATATGGGTCAAAATAGAAGAAAGAAAAACAGTAGACCCTGGAAAAAGTAAATCGACTACACCTAATAGTTCTGCGCATGCGCAAATATACATTTATGATTTGCATTTTTCTTTTACTTTATACCTTTCTTATCTATCAGTCGATAACTGAAACGGTACTGACTAAGGCTTGGGCACTAAATATTTTGGTTTCGATTCTAGCTGATTGCACTAAAATCATTTTTTTTTTTTACCTGTTGAAATCATTACTATTCTAGCAAGGATACCTGTCGTTTCCCGAATTGTGTTTGGGCACACATGATATACTTAAGATATTGAGCCGGCGTTGTCCAGGAATTATTACTTTCATTTTTGCTCTTGGTTGGTTGGTTGGTTGTTTTTGTTTTACGGCATATCAACCCTTTTCGGGTTATTTAATGCCGAATCCAAAGATTTTGAAGAAAATTTTTTTTAATAGAATATATTTGTTGTTTTCACGTCGGTTTCTATTTAACCCATAGTTGGGACCCTAACAGGTACTACCACTCCGGGTCAGAGTGGACCTGGGAGCAATGGTAATTAAAGGGTGGCTCCACACTCTCCAAAGCCAACAAGCTGGGGCCTCACCACTGGATATAGTTTAAGGTCATATCCAGGACCCCCATTGAGGGACTTTTACCCTCTGCAGGGGGGCAGTCGGCGTATTCTAATGCCCCACCGACAGGGCCGCATTTTTGCTCTCTCATTATTTAAAAAAATAGGCAACTTTCTTTTCTTTTTTTGGGGTGGTGGTGGTGGTGATGGTATAATTTAGAATGTTTGATTGGTAAGTTCAAAGAATACGTGCCCTTGGTGGTAATATTGAAATGGACTTGAAGAGTTTTCCAAAATCTTGTTACAAATATTTTTTCGGACTACTCCGACGTTCGCTGCGATACCCACTTAAAAATTCCAATTTCCAATGAAGGCAAATCAAACTGAAAGTCTGGCGAAATGATCGTTGCCGGCGTTGGCGCTGTTTCCTTCCGTCTAAGCTGACAACTTTGGCACTTTACCAAAAGTCCATCAGCAAGAATCGAATGCAACAAACCTTTCACAAAATTCGCGCACCGGCTGGAATAAAAACAGTTTCATCTTGTGATATATTGCGATTTGGCTTCTCATCAATTCTTGCAAAGAATTTCGCTTCTCATTTGTTTGTTCTGCCTCTTTGTGCATCACGCATTTGCAACTCTCATCTCGATCCAATCCTTATCAAACAAACCGAAATAGCACAGCACATTTAAACTATTAATATAAATATGAGACACAGACACACACACACACACACACACACACACACACACACACACACACATACGCAAACGCGCGTGCACGCACACACACACACACACACACATATATATATATATATATATATATATGAATAACATATCTACCATTATATAAAAAGGAACCTTGTCTGTGTGTGTGAATTTGTTTCCTATGGACTCTAAAACGGCTGGGCCGATTCTTATGAAATTTTACACGAAGATACTTTATATACATAGCAGCGTTCTAAAATAGGTTTTGTATCGGAAAGTTTTCGATAAATATCGATAATCAATAATCGAAATAATCTTTTGAAAGCAAGAACAGACGATTTTGCCCAAAGTGAACACTTTACGCCGCCGAACATTGCATGTGCATTTGAGAAGTTTTATTACCACATAAGCCGGAAAGGCCGACATATAAAATCAACAGTAGGCTCTTTGATATGGCAGGGGTGCGTTCGAGATTAATGTTTCTGTTTAAAGTACATTTGCAGCATGATAATTATATATATTATTTTGTTCTGAAACAAATTCATGCCATTATCTCCACAGAAGCAGTAAAGATAGCCATATAAAATCAACAGTAGGTTCCTTGATATGACAGGGGTGAATTCGGAATGAATGTTTTTGTTTAAAGCACCATTGAAGACTAATACTTGATTTTGCATTTTAAGCTTTAATTCAAACCATTATTCAATTTTTTCATACGATCAACAGTAAGTTCTCTACAGTGCAATGTAGACTGCAATGCATTGTAGACTAATTCAGCAGGCAATCAATCAACTTGATTTAAAAATGGGCGATTTCACCGATTTCGATGACAATAAAAATATAGGAGTGGGAAAATTCGTTGAGCATCATACACTTCCACGCAACGTCGCGTCCCTACTAATGTATTATAAGTAACTTTAGGAAAAAGAAATTTCCAGATTGTAGGTTATACACGATCTAATATAATGTACATTACTTTGAAATTTACACTACAATATCTGTTGATTGTATCGAGTAAAACCGATCGATGTAGAAACCGGTCGACCATTATAAGTGGAATTTTACCTCAGACCTTGTGTGGTCTCATCGACAAAACCTCGGGACACCTTATAGGAACACTATATTTTATGTTTTAGTAGAAGATACTGCATATACACACACACACACACGCATATATATATATATATATATATATATATATATATATACTCTTATAATTTTTGTTCTGTGTATTGATATTCATATTAAAAACCCGTCTTTTGTATTTATTTAAAAAGAAAAAATAGCTTTGTTATATATGAGTCGTAGAATAGCATTGAACTGACAAAGATCTAATAATTTTCGTATTCTTTTTATGGGATGATAATATTTAGTTAACTATTACGTATAAATATACTTATGCAGATATTCTACATGATTTATACTTCCGTGATATTTGCGTAAAAAGTTTATAGTCAACACAAAAATTATCATATTTAGGCATATTTTACGACCGGGCAATGCCGAGCGGCGACCTACTAGTATATATATATATATATATATATATATATATATATATATATATAGCTAAACGCAATTCTTCCGCAAACAAAATATTTCATAAGGCACTCTCTGACATGAAACACCGCAGGTATTAATACTAACTTCGAAATTATATCGTCGATTAACAAATGAAACACACTTCAACCGCCATTATAAAAAACATTAATAATAATAATAACAATAATGATAATAATAATAATAATAATAATAATAATAATAAGAAGAAGAAGAAGAAGAAGAAGAACAGCATATTCGACTGTCACCAGATAATGCTAATTATAAAATCGACAAAAATGATAAGAAATATCGTACATAAATACATTTCTACTAAAATATTCAAAAACTTACGTTCATCGTTTATTATAAAATATTTAAGTAACTCATTTACTAATAAGCAATAATTCTGCAACCTTCGGCGGTTTACTAAAAACTAGCAATGCCGTGTATGTCCTTTAAGATAATGCGTCTCCAAAGAGAACTCGTACATCCGAATGAACCAGTATATCTCGCCGGTTAACATGTTGCATGTTTTAATGATTTTCAACGATTTTAATAGACTTTTCAATAAGTTCACTGAACGCAAATTTTAATTCATTCATCACTCAGCTGAAGACGGCTCATGGAAGTCGAAAATGTCCGCAGCTATGGCAAATGTCTTTTTACACGAAAAGAATGTTCGGACATTGACTCGCACAATAGTAAAAGGGATTGCAAGAAAAACAAACATGCATATATATTGATATCTAAACCAATATACCGAAAAAAAGTCTTTAACATTATAGATAACACGTTCAAATATTCACATACATATAGTAAAATAAAGATTCAATTTAAATCTCATACATCACGATGCCTAATATAGTCCAAACAACAATCGCATGGAATAATAATAAATTAAAGCAGCTTAATCAATCCCCCTCGTTTACTCCAAGAACCAATCGTAACTGTCAAATAAAAAAGAATGTCCCCTTAATAATAATTGCATCCATAACAATGTAATTTACTCGTGCACCGTAACTGAATGACAACGAAATAATTCTCCAATTCACGTAAGTAATAACTCACCCATCCCTTATTTCTTCAGCTAAATAAGCATAGGAAAGCTCCATTAACTGTCTTATCTCGCTTATATATATATATATATATATATATATATATATATATATACACATATATATATAACGTTTGACTATTCAAGACAGAAAACCACTCATTAATCGAACAATGGATATTAAGTGCTCAATAAAAAATAAAGAAAGAATATTTTTATTGATTCAGACAAATTAACATAGTCACCACACTGGGCATGCTAATATTTCGGACAGATGATATGTGGAGACCACAGGTCCTCGTCAGCCGACTTAATAAAGTTTGTCTTCCACAGAAAAGGTCTGCTTCTTGTGTTTAAAAAATATTAAAATTTAAGGTGGAGACATCACTCGCCATATACTATGGACATTTATGAGAGCAAAACATGGCATCAGTTTTAAAATGCGACCTCTTAATGAAAAACTATCATTTTAAAATCTCTCAACTCACTCTGTTACCTGTGTTTATTACAAGGTTCAAGCTTCTAAATAAAAAAAACGAAACCTCAATTAACTACAGACACTACAGATCCTACATTCTAAGGCATTTTAATACCGTCTTATAAAATTGTTTGGACTATTTTTATCTGACACTGTTTTGAACTATTTAATGGACCAAATTATGTTTATTTTTTATTAATATCTATATTTATGTAATTGTATATACGTGTATATATATATATGTCTGTGTATGTGTATATATGTATGTATATGTACATCTACTTCTTACTGGAGATCTATATCTCCACGTATATGTATATAGGTATGCGTGTGTGTATATATATTTATATGTAAGTATATGTGTCTATATATATTTGTGAGTTTATATATGTGTACAAGAGTTGTGTGTATGTGTGTATGTCTGCATATGGATCCATGTATGTCTGCATATACATTGTTTATATATATGTGTGTGTGCGTATGTGTCTGTATATGGATGTGTAGAAATGTACATATGTATGTATATGTATGTATGCGTATTTGTGCGTGCGTTAACGTATGTATTAAAAAAACAACCCAACCTATTGTAAACTAAATGAACAAGTCGACGCATAGTGACTACGAAAAATTTCCCTCTCTCTTATCTACTTAATATACTTGGCTGAATAAGCAAAAGGCAATTAAAATTTAAAACGTAAAAAATATAAACTCCACCCTCCTCTCCGCACCCCTCCCTTTTTTCTTTTATTTACGATCCTCTCTCCACCTCCTCTCCCTATATCCATATATCTCCACCCACGCCTACCTGAATCTGCTACCCATCCCTTATTATTTCCTACCCCCCGTTTTTATCTTTTTTTCGTATTTCTTCTAAAACTCTTCTTCCTAATACTAACATCAACTTCTGTAAGGTCTAACGAAGCTGTTGTATCGTAAACATGGTCCAACATCTGAAACATATGTAACCAAACAGATAAAACGGTAATAAAAAATATAACATATATATATATATATATATATATATATATATATATATAGTGTGTGTGTGTCTGTGTATGTGCATGTGTGTGTTCATGTGTCTGTTTATGCTTGTGTATGCTTATTTAATTAATTACGTTCAGCTATATTATTAACAGAAATAAAAACCAATACTTTGTGGCATGACGAAAACTGAAAATGTTGAATTCTTACTATATATCTGTGTGTGTGCGTGTGTGTGCGTGTGTGTGCGTGTGTGTGTGTTTGAGATTGTGTGTGTTTATGCATTTATACATAACGAGAAAATACGCTATATATATATATATATATATATATATATATATATATATATATAGATAGATAGATATGTGCGCGTGTGTCTGTTTATTCAACAAAAATATCACCAGAGCGTTTTAATGATTTTCCTCGAACCAAACGTTTGCATATGTTTTTTGTTTCCTTCACAGAAACTGAAAGCAGCACATAATTTCACAATAGTCAATCTTTCCTAATTTTGAGTTAAATCCATTCTACGATAGTCATGCTGCGAAATGTATAAAATCATGGTAACAACAACAACAACAACAACAACAACAACAACAAAACAATAACATATAAATTAATAAAACATGCCAAGAATTACATAAAAATTATCACATAATTCAATATTTACAAAACATATATACATTTTTTTAGTTATAAAAACTCATATCAGTGCGATTGCTTGCTTTCAGTTGTGTAGTTATGTAGTTACACCCCCATATCACGCTATTTTTGCAATTTAGATTAGATATGGCTTAGTTTTAGTTAATTTTATTTCTTATATATTAAAAAAATGCCAACAATGTTAGACATTTTAGAAGAAAAACATCTGCATAATAACTATGAATCAAATTTGATATAAATAACACATACGGTTGGAATATATATATATATATATATATATATATATATATATATATTCTCACTTGAGGTAGTTGCTTGTCTAGCCGCACTGATGAGCTGTGAAACAGTAAAGCAGTTATGTATGCGGATGAGTGTGTATATATACAAGAATAAAAAAGCATTGGAAATGCAAAAGGATATAGGGATGGTATGCCAAAAAGTATACAAACAAGATAGCTATGAATGGCTAGGCACATGGAAATAGAATTGCATCCAAAGTATAGCCCTATAGCTTTTCTCCAATCTTCATTCCGTGCCATCATTACGGTTGTAAAAAGCTATAGGGCTATACTTTGGATGCAATTCTATTTCCATGTGCCTAGCCATTTATAGCTATCTTGTTTGTATACTTTTTGGCATACCATCCCTATATCCTTTTGCATTTCCAATGCTTTTTTATTCTTGTTAATTGGTATTTTTACTTACAGTCTTATTTTTAAACTTACATTCATGATAGTATTGTCTTTTTTAGGAGGCGGCTCATTGCCGCCTCAATTAGTAGCAGGTCGCTTCCTGCTGGGTTTTAGGTCTTTGGGTTTTGGGCCTTAGGAGTTGCCTCTTGGTCCTCCATCGGTTCTATATTACATAGAGAGTGCTACTGCCTCTCTGATAAAACAGTTAGAGTATTATAAAGTTCTAAAATGTTCATACCTTCACTATTAAATTTTTTTTGGTTCACTCTTTGGCGTTTTGGCAAAGATTTGGCAGTTTTTTATATTTATATTTATAATAGTTTGTGTATAAGGCAGCTTTTTTGTGCTTGGGATCCCTGTTATACCGTGCTTTTGAGTCAGCACGTGAGGCAGCCTTCTTTTTTTTCTGGTTCTTTGTTATAAAGAGCACGTGAGGCAGCTTTTTTCCCTCGGAATCCCTGTTATACCGTGCTTTTGAGTCAGCACGTGAGGCAGCCTTCTTTTTCTCTGGTTCTTTGTTATAAAGAGCACGTGAGGCAGCTTTTTTCCCTCGGAATCCCTGTTATACCGTACTTTTGAGTCAGCACGTGAGGCAGCCTTCTTTTTTTCTGGTTCTTTGTTATAAAGAGCACGTGAGGCAGCTTTTTTCTCCTCAGAATCCCTGTTATACCGTGCTTTTGAGTCAGCAGGTGAGGCAGCCTTCTTTTTTTCTGGTTCTTTGTTATAAAGAGCAGTGAGGCAGTTTTTCCCCTCGGGATCCCTGTTATACCGTGCTTTTGAGTCAGCACGTGAGGCAGCCTTCTTTGCCTAAGGATTTGCATGATACTTAATTTTTATTATTTCAGCATTTTTTCTGATAGTATTCTTTTTGCTCAGATAATACCGTGACTTTGTTTTTTTCATAGTCTATATTTCTCTGAGCTTTTTTACTACGTGCTGACTTTGGCATTTTTTATTAAATGTAAACATATAACACTTATGTGTATCTTACTATAGTATCACTTATCTTATAGCAAGACAACTCTCGTAGAATTGAGATACTGCCCCGTCACCAATAGTTAAAGGGTGGAACGGTATATACACCAATAGTGTAGTTGTTATCTTTATATAGAGTCCTAATCAGTGACAGTGTGAGGTTACTTGGTTAATTTATTGTAGTTTATTTTAGAAAACTTACTTGTTTTTATTAGTAGATTGTGTATAGTAGCCACAATATCTAGTTATTTTTGTGGCTAGGGCTTGGATTTTGATTCTTTTTGGTCAGCTTTCAGTGAGTTCTTAGAAGATGACTTTCTTGCAGTTTCTTTTGCGGTTAATTTACCTTATTTCCTTTGGTGTTTGGTGAGTTCTTAGAAGAACTGGTCTGATCTACTTTTCTTAGCGAGCGAAGAGATTCAGCTGCATTTAATAATGGTTGCTATAGTGTATTTTTGCGCATGCGTTAGAATTTCAAGTTTCCTCCTTATTTTTCAATAGTTTGACAGTAGTCATGTGTCTTTCTGCCAGGAGCGACAGACGTCAGTGTTACCCGTGATCGTCTAGAGGTTAGGACCCCACGTTGTGGCCGTGCTAACCTAGGTTCGAATCCTTGTCACAGCATTGACATTTTATACATATTTTACAGTCCAAAATCTGAAGAATTATTTGTTTTTATAACATTGTTTTTTGACGTCGTACTTGCTGATAGGTTACTCTTGTAACAATTTTGATCAACTGAGATAAAGATTTCGTGGTTTCATTAACGCTGGTGGGTTACTGTTTAAAGAAAAAAACCTTAACGTTCACCTCAAATATTCAGCGTCCAAGAAATATAGGCCACTGGCAAACTGGAACTTGTTATTACACGTAATCTTATTTAATTATGGAGTTAGCTAAAAAGCGATGGGTTACTGCACTTCTCCGTGTAAAGAGAAGTCGATTGATGCTTGAACTGTTGTCAGAGACCGTTCGTACACTGAGATACATCGTCTCAAAAGAAAGAAGAAGAATAAAGAAGAAAGAAGAACAATTGGCCATTTTTGTACCCTTTTTTCCTTTTTTTCTCTTTTGACATTTTAACCGACGTTCTGACACTCGCTGGATTCGTAAGACGCTTCTCTGTAAGAATATGTGCTTTTTGAAAATTATAAGTTGATTTTAGTTGAGATTTGGATAGTTTTGTTTTGTAGGCGTATATAGGCGTGTACGGGCCATCCCTATATAGAGAGTGCTACCGCCTCTCCGATATATATATATATATATATATATATATATATATATATATATATAAATTGTTTTTGTATAGGTATTAGTAAAATATACTAAAAATAGGAATTATCTGAAGTTTTCTCTCACAATCTTTCACGAAAAACACCCGTCTAGCTGAATCCACTGTGAAAAATTTCTCCCACTCTATATCTGTACCTAAATCAAAAGGCGGATTCCATGAACAAAGCTTCTTTCTTAGAACTGCACGCCCGTGGAACTCTGTTCCGTCTGCCTGCTTCCCACACGACTACAACTTGGATGTCTTCAAGTCCAACGTTAACAAATTCCTAATGAACCGCCCCCTTAAGTAAACACTTCATCAAATCTCCACACTAACGTAATGTACTTGCAATAACCCTTATCCCTGAGTGGCTTCCGGGCCTTGATAAGTGGTGATCACTGTGTAAAAACCCCCAAACATTTTTAACGAATAAAAGCACTTTCTTCCATATTACAACTTATTACGCATTGCAAGTGTTTTCTAAAATTTACAAAATCCGTTTATTATTTTAAGAGTGAGTGCATATAACGCTATGCAGTACTGGACTATATATATATATATATATATATATATATATATATATATATATATATATATATTTGTTTATTAACTATACAGAAGTTAAAAAAACATTGGTACCGTCGGTTTCAAGCCTAACACAACGGGAAACCGTTAATGGTAACACGTAAATAATGTTCAGCTCTCGTCAGCCATCTTGTTTTCTCATCTAAAGATGGCTGACGAGAGCTGAACATTATTTACGTGTTATTATATATATATATATATATATATATATATATATATATATATATATAGAGAGAGAGAGAGAGAGAGAGAGAGAGAATAAATGACAACAATTATATTCTAAAATACATGATGTTGACAATGTTGTATTTTATTCCTTTATATCAATTGATCCTTACAGTTCTTGGCAGTTCTTGGAAATCCAAGATAGCGTAATGGTAAACTATAAAGGTAACTGCAGCTTCTCTTCCAAATTTTCGGATTCTCACCATGTCGTATCACATTTTAATTCCTTTTGCCGGATTGATTGTTGCTATTTCTTCTGATGAGTTAAAGGCATAATAGATTCACTAATTGATATAATTATTAAGTGATTGATTTTGCGCGACGAAACCGACACTGCCAAGAACTGTAAGGATAAATGTATGGAAAGGAATAATATATAAAATTGTCAACGTCATGTATTTTGGAATATAAATCTTTGTAATTTATTCTATATATTGCTCTGTATTCACATTGAGCTTCTTATATAAGGATTTCAGAAAAAGAGGCCAAATTGATAAAAAATAACCAGATTTTCACCAGAGCGTGTGCGTAAGTATATAAACATTTATTTATTTTACACATCATTATAGTTATATTTTGTGTGCTTGTTTAGATTCGTCATGTTTTAAATCGACGCATTTCATATATATTTATATATTGAAGATTTTAGCTTCCAAATAATCGCGTGTTTTGTTTCGAAAAATAACTTACGGAATTTTATTAAAAGAAATATGTTGCCGAAATATCATAGTTGGCCAAAAATAAGTTCGTTCTATTTCGTTCAATAAACTTCCGTATATTTTTGTTTTGGCATAAAAAAAACGTAAATATTTGGGAGTCACCCTCTTAAATTGAGTCCTGAATATTTATTAAAAGAAATATATTGCGGGAAAATAATAAACTTTTGTTTTTTGTTTTTGAAACTAACTACTTCAATTAATGTTCAGATTACATTACACGTCATTATAGTTATATTTGGATCGATTGTGTTTATATGTCCTTTTAAACAGACGAATTTCTATGTACATTTATATATTTAAGAGTGTTGCTACCAAACAATTGTTTAGAATTGTGTTTTTAAGACGATTTAAAAAAAAATTATTAAAAGCAATATGTTTCTAAAATTAAATAGTTGGCAAAAATATGTTCGATTTATTTCATTCAATTCCGTATTTTTTACTTATAAACGTCGCATGGAAAGATAAAATAATTTACAAATAAAAATCCGTATATTTTAAATTTTTGTTTGTTTGTTTTTTTTTCTGGAGAAATCTTAATATAAAAGAAGCAAATATTTCGGAGCTAAATTCTTTAATATATATATATATATATATATATATATATATATATATATATATATATATATATATATATGCGTCGGTTTGTAAGCTAAATAGCAAGGGCTTGCAAATTTATTTGTTTTTTTTTTGGCGGAGACGCGTCGTAATATCTCTATTTATGAAGCCATATTTTAATTTTAGTAAGCGTTCATCTATAAAGGGGAGAAATAGATTCTCAGATATGAGAACTTTCGGAGCGCAGCCAATCAGAATGGAGGGACATTAATGAGGGTGTCTTTATTATTTAATAAACGGAAATTGGGAATATTATGTTAGGTCTATGTATGTAATAGCCAGTTATGGTTGCTGTAACCAAAAAATCTGTGGAACGTGTGGAATTGGTTCCGGTGACAACTGGTAGCAGTAGTAGGGCTAAATATTTAGAGAGAAAAATATGAAACCCTCCCCCTAAAGATGTTTCGATTATAATTAATCGCAAGAACAATGTAGCATTTTATTATCAGAACTGAATGTGTCTAAAATACTGTTTGAAAGCTACATAAGATATTGGCTATTAGCCTAGGTCTGTTGTATTTGTAAAAAATGGAAAAAGGTTCATTTTACTGATGAATCTAAATTTAATCTTTTCGGATCAGACAAAAGACCACATGTCAGAAGGAAAAATGGTAAAAGACTGTCCCCTAAGTGCGTTAAAAGTACAGTAAAATTTGGAGGCAGCAGTATAATGGTATGGGGCATGATATCTTCAAAAGGAACTGGGCCCCTTGTGAGAATTCATGGAAAAGTTAATGCCCGAATGTACAGAGAATTGATTAGAGAACATGTGGTACCTAATCTTTCTAATTCTGATATCTTTATGCATAACATCGCACCGTGCCATAAAGCAACAATAGTTTTAGAAGAGCTAAATAGATCCAATATTTGCGTTATGGATTGGCCAGCTCAGAGCTCAGACCTGACTCCAATTGAAAATCTTTGGAAAATTACTGGTGATAAGATCACAACCCCCCCCCAAAGTCTTGATGATTTATGGGAATGTATAAAAACATCCTGGAATGATATTTCACCTGTAACATGTGAACGATTGGTTCTGTCTTGCAGCAAAAGATGCCATAGTGTGATTGAAAACAAGGGGCTTTTCACTAAATACTGAAAGGATTTTTTATTTTTTCATAATGAATTTCCCTCGTTTCTTAACTTTTGGACGCCTGTGATTTAATTAAATTTATTTATATGTAAAAAAAAACAAACTAATATGTATTAAAATAAAAAATTAAATTTTTTTTTCTTTAACTACCATTATTAAACATTGGAAAATTCACCAAATTTTTTTTTTCTTTTTCATAGATAAAGTTAGAAGCCATTAAAAAAATGATCGATCGTTCCTTAACTTTTGGACGCTACTGTATATATACCCACATACATATATACACGTATATATATACGCACACACATATATATACATATATATATATACGCACACACACATATATATATATATACGCACACACATATATATACATACATATATATACATATATATATACACACATACATGTGTGTGTGTGTGTGTATTCAAGCAGACATTATTAAATACAACAGAGATAGTTTGCTTTATGATTCTTTTTTTCGTATAGAACGCGAAAATAATTCTAAGAAGTAAAAAATTCTTGAAACATCCTTCATTAGAACCTCTCACTCTACTTAAAATAACGTTGCATTTGAGAGGAGCAACATCGCGTCAAAATCTGACGTATCTCGTAAACGACGGACTTTTCCGATATTGGTCTACAAACTCGTTGATTTTAATACTCAGATTCGACTATTATAGAAAACTGATCATATATAATGATAGAAGATATATCGAGACACAGGAATGGGTATGTTTGATCTGGCATTATGATGATTCATTAAAATTGTGGGGTCTGCGTACGCGCCTGGTCCACAAAGTATGGAAATAAAAAAATGATAAAAAAAAAACGTTTACAAGTGTTTTGATATAGATGTACATAAGAATACTTTGATAATATGTTTTAACTTAAATAGGGATGATATAATTAAATTGTGGGGTCTGCGTTCGCGCCTGGCCTCCATAGAATGGAAATAGGCACACACTTTAATAAAGACTTTTCATATCCATCTGCGTAAATATACTTTGATAATTATGTTTCAGTTTGAAGAAATATGGTATAATATAATTATGGGGTGTTCGTTCGCGCCTAACCTCCATAGAATGGAAATTTGTCACAAAGTTTAACAAGGTTTTTTTAATATAGATCCACAGAATATTGTGATAAGTGTTTCAGTGTGAAAAGGTATGGTATAATAAATTATAGGGGCTATCTATTTCATACAGAAATATATATATTAAATAAATAAAAATGGTAATGTAGTTCAGCAACGTCTGTCTGTGTTTGTTTACAATATCACGTCAGATGATATTTGGGCTTGATGATAAATGCCCTGTAAACTCACTTCTGATTCATGTTTAGTTTCAAAATATGCAAACAAAGAAATGATTCGCGGCGATGTTAAATGGCGCCTCTTCTTTTATCGTTAATTGTGAATTACTAAAAAGATGAAATCAAAATAAAATGGTGAGGTCCACCTAGGATCATTCGATCTGTAGTCGAATGATTTAGCACTGAGCTATGTTTTACCAGATGTCAACACATCTGTTTGTTTTAAGAAATTATTTGCTGACATTTAATTATCTCCCTTGCTGGTGCAACCTGAAATATTTCCCTGTAATTTTTTTTTTTATCCCTAAGAAATAAAAACTATTTTATGATTTAAATCTTTTCGATGTTCGATACTTATCGGACGAACCTCTGTATAAAACATATGTAAGAACACTGCCAGACATATAAATCAGTTTTGTGTGAAATTTACAAAAGATAGGTTCAGCCGTTTCGGAGCCTATAAGAAAGGAACTCACATACATAACGTGACTTTTATATTGTATTATACTATATTGCCTATATATATATATATATACATATATATATATATATATGTGTGTGTGTGTGTGTGTGTTATATATGTATATATACATATATGTGTGTATACATATACACATATGTATATACATATATATGTGTGTATATATATATATATATATGTGTATATATATTAGACTATCCGTGACCCGCTGGGTCAGTAAATGTTATAGCCATATATTGAAGAGTGAATAGACAGAATTAATATATAAACGCGAAAAACTTGATTGCGAAATTAAACATAATAATACAGAATACATTGAATGATAAAGGTATTAACATCATTGCCCTTAGATTAAAGGAAAACTCCTTTATATTTCTTTTATATAAGGGAAGTGTATTCCGTGCGAAGAAGACGAAAAGGAAAAAAAAAATACAGGAAGGGAGTGTGCATTGTACATGACCATCGTAGTTATTTTGTGTGTGTATGTGTGTGTGTGTGTGTGTGTGTGTGTGTGTGTGTTAACAGCATTAACATATCGGAAATAATAATTAATTAATATTTTACGCTGTGACCTTTTCAAAGCAAATAAACTAAAAAAAATTGCCCTCACGCGTTTGTAAGATTTCTACGTATTTTAAAAATGTTTGGAACTTATGACCTAACCTCACCCTCTTCCCTTATTGCCTCTGCCGTCCCCCATCACAAAACTTGAAAAAAAAAATGTTGACGCTTACTTTTCTCGTTTGTCACTACGTGGCCAAGAAGTGCATGCTCATTTACGTCAAATTAAACAGGAAAGTAACCCCCCTCCACTGTAAAATGCTGAATTTTAATTATCTTTTTTAATTCTTTATTTTATATTATCTTTTAAAGTCGTTAAAATATATTAGCCAAAAAAGTAGATGTGGATTTCTTCTTAGGAGGTAAACTACGCTTGGTTAAGTTGTAAAATTTTGGCTTCGTATGGGAGGATGGAACATTCATATCCAGACAACGTTGGGTCTCACTACTAGTTTAACAATAAGATAATTTCAAACTTATATTTAAAAAAGAAAGAAAGAAGTATCTTTTAAATTCTTTTCAAATAACCGAAAATAAAGCTGAAACGAAAGGGACATAACTCATGGACAACATCAGGTAATTGTAGTGATTGTAGTACATTATAAAGTTACACATTGTAATTGTTGAGTATACTTACCAAGGCGGGAAACCAAGTAAGATAAAATAAGACTAAAATGACAATGATCATCCATGATAAAGCGATAAGTGTGGCTCGCTCAGTGTGAAGTTGCGCTTTACGGAGTGTATCGTTATTTGTTGGGTCCGGGTTTTGTATTGCCTTATTGCTAGTGTCTGACCATAAGATGCATAGAATCCGGCTTGAGACGGCGCTGGCTATAACAAAATTACCATAACCAACTACTAGAAAAACAACGTAGAACACAGACTCCTGTCGACCATTTGATGGCGTCGAGATCCAAGCTTTACATATTTGTCCGTGACTTTGCATGGCAGAAGGAGCCAGTTCCATAAGCGGAAGTGACGACACAGCAAAGGAAATGACGTAGATTCCAAATATTCCAAGCCGAACGCGATGCCTTTTCGCAAATGTTGCCGGCGCTGGAAATGTCACCAGATTAGCGCTGAGTGCCCGTAGGCGATCGATGCACAAACTGGTGACGATAAACATACCGACCAGTTGCAACCAGATGGTCGTCACTTGGTAAAATTCACAGGCTGGTTTTCCCCCGTACCAGGAGTCACTAAAATAGGAGAACAATCCGACCGGCGTTGGGATCACCACTGATAGAATATCCGTGATACTCAGGGCGACGATTAACTCGTCCATTACAAGACGTTTTTCGGGTGGTCGCCATTTCAGAATGACGACTAATGGGAATGCATTAAAAACGATCATGGCAACCTCAACAAAGATGCTCAGTACCCCTGATATGTCCTGGAAGGCACCGATCTTGTGGTTCACCCCAGCTGGCAAGTGACTGGGGCTCAGCGTTGAAAACATTTTTAGTAGTGTTGATACGCAGTTTTTCTTTTTGCGTATAGTAGTTCTTTAATGGGTACTTAGCAACATGGCGGAAATTCTCTTGTGAAATCCATAAACCTGAAAGTAAGAAAGAAAAACAGAAAATTAATCGTTTAGAATTGTAAACATGAACAAAAAAAAGTTTAAGTTAAAATTCTATCAAAAAATATATATCATTCATATAAAAGAATTAGTCCTCGCGCGAAAGCGCAGGACACAAAATGTTTTAAATAATAATAATAATAATAATAATAATAATAATAATAATAATAATAATAATAATAATAATAACAAAGTATTTCGCTAGCGAGGACTACTATTGAGCGTAACCAGTTATACATTCTTTTTAAAATTTTCATCTCTATTTTTATCTACTGAATATTTTTAATGAAACCTATATGAAATATGTTCCTTATTAAATTGTAAAGATTTTCTATTCTGAAAGAATCTTAAAAAAAATTAATCTAAAAAAGTTATTTTAAAGTTTTTGTTAAAAAAATTCAGATTTTCTCATTATTCAGACATGTATGACAAAGATGGACTTGCAAAAAAAAGTGTGGTGTGAGGAGAATTACAAACTGAAACAGAGAGAATATTCAGACCTGTAATAATACAAAGAGAGTGTTGCAAAAATGAGTTGTGGTGTGAGGAGAAATACAATCTGAAATAGAGAGTAGGAGAGTTTTTATAAATACATACAACACCATATACATCTTTTTAAAATCCAAATTAATAAATTAAATAAAATATAATCTTAAAAATATACGATACAAGTTAGAAAAGCATTTCATCCAAGGCATGAAAATTGTTAAACAAAATATATTTACTATAGGCTTTAAAAATAAAGGTACAAGATTCAATTTGAAATTTATTTATCTTCGAAGTGCACTTCTATACATTTTAAAAAGTAAGGTATTAAATTTTTATACTTTACTTTGTTCGATCAGACAATCCCAAGGCCAAAGCATAATTGCGAGCTGAATATGTAGGACACTGAATAACAGAAAATGTCATAGTTTTAATACTGTCTGGCGTTCGAGCGCTTCGAAACCTTTCAAGTGGCTTTCTTTTAAGTGCTAAACTGTAGCTTTGAATATATATTATTCCTTAATTGGAATTTTTTATTTTTTTTTAATCTTTTTATTGGTTCACAACGTTTCGGCCAACTTCCTCTGGCCTTCGTCAGGTGGTAACCGCGACGGATAGGAACTTCGAATCTCCTAACTGCATTCTCAGCCATCACTGCCATCCGTAGTTGTTGTCGTCTCACCACATTTTTGACCAATTACCTCTGGCACGCTTTGGGTGGGATTGAAACCGCTATCTTCAGACAATGCTCATCTGGAACCGTAGAGATTCAACGTCTCTATCAACTGCGCCACGGGGCCCGAAGGGCGATCAGGGTTGGATTCTTTGATCTTATAAATCCACGTTTTTTTAATTTATTATCTGATCTTCCATAGTCGGGTCCGTACCGATTGGTATATATATTATTCCCTAATTGGATTTTTTTTTGTTTTTTTATAAAAATAAGACTAATAGTCCGAAATACAATAAAAAATGTAGCATTGAAATTTGCAATTAATAACTGTATTGATTTATTTTATCTAGAACAGTATCATGATGCTCTAATTTGTAATGAACTCGGAAAGCTCTTTGTTTTACAATTAGAGATTCACCATTCTTCAAAAACATTTCTACAGTAAAATCACGATGTGCACCAGTTCAAACCATATTACTTGGTGAGGGTACCTGGAAATAAATGGCAAGTCGTGGGCTAAATGAAAACATCATTAGCACTTGCATTAGTTCATTAACAACATACAGTTGAAAGTTTAAGATGTAGGAGGCATCTCCGCATCACCCTGTACATTCTCCAGGTTTACTTGACGAGCAGCAAAATTCCACCCCTTAATTGTTGAGACCTCTAGATACTGCAAAGGCTTCTATTTTCATAGTTTTTTTTTTTTCTCCGACTACTGGAGTTTGGAATCCCCCCGCTTCCCTGCTTCCCTAACTTTATTGACTTGCAGAAGTTTAAAGGTAATGTGAACAAACATCTCACGACTCAACGTCCCCCATTCGTTTGTGTATAAAGTACAATACAAGGGAGATAATCTTGTACAAATTGCAAATCTTTCAGTTAATCAAGTTTTATTTTAAAGAAAGTCTATTCGAGAAGTAATCGAAGCCTCAATGTATCTCAAACTGCATAAACGCCCATAGCATAACATAGATACCAATAATTAACGAGAAATTTGGTATTCATGAAGCAATTTTTAAAACGTGTATTATTTCACGTGTTTCTACCGTGTTTTGTAAGGAAATAGTGAGTGGCTTCGAAACGCGTAAAACGCAATAATTTAATTTTAATTTTTGTCCATTATTAGCAGTAACTCTCTTGACTAAGCAGTATTAGTAGTATTAGTCGTCGTAGTAGTAATAGTAACAGTATTTGGAAACGAATCAACTTGCATATTGACCAAACTTGGTGTGATGCGATGCAAATGTCATGTCGTCCATATGGCAACATTAGTTACAGTTTCCCTAGCCGAATCCAACAATAAAACTGAGATTAAAACGTTTGCTATTGTGCAGAGTATCTGATATGTGCATTGGGAACAATAAACTTACGCTTTTTTGTGAAGCTCTGCCAAGCAAAGATCGATATTGAGGCTTAATCGGTTCGTGAGTAATTCTCTTCGTGTCTCTCTCTCAGTTTAAACGCATGCACACATATAGTCATTTATTTATATTTAACTGTATCACGACTTTTATATGCAGCTAGACCAGTAACCGTCTTAGGTCAGTAATCTAACCGACAACGATCTAGTTGATAGTGGACAAATCTCATCAGTGAGGTACAGAATCGTCGCTCGTAAATTATATATTATGTATTTATATAAAAATTGACCGTTATTTTCACAATGTTTCACACACACACACACACACACACACACACACACACACACACACGCACACACACACACACACATATATATATTTAATTGAAGAGCAGGGATAATTCCTATTTGTTTTTCTTGCGATGCATTTTTTCTTTTAGGCAGGATAATGCTCGAACGTTCTATTTGTGTGTAAAAAGAAATTTGCCAAAGTCGCAGACGTTTTCAACTTCCATGAGTTCATTACACTCGAACAGAAAGTTCAAACATTAAGCAGATAAAAAGGAAAAATGGATTACAAAAAAAAACTAAAAACAAACAAACAAGCAAACAAACAAACATATGAAACGCGGAATATCCTGTGTAGCTTAATTGCCATATATATTTTCATAACCTACTATATATATATATATATATATATATATATATATATATATATATATATATATATATATATTCATCAGAATGTGAGAGAATACATAATTATTTCCACAGCCAGACAATATCGCAGCTCACAAGAGCCATGGTAGCCAACAAGCCGGAAGTCTTGGACTCGATTTTTTCCCTCATTTTGTGCTCATCAGTTAGACACATGCGAACTCGTAATTAGATTTGATTTGAATCCTTACGAGTATAAAATTCCTACTTGTCAGACGTCGGCTTGGGTTAAAGCTTGTTGTGATGACCTCGTCTCTTGTTCGGTACGAGGTAGGTTCAATCCACTGCCGTATTTCGCCGCGGTTTGCTTGATCTGTGTCAATTAATAGATTCATTTGTGTGTGTGTGTGGCGTGTTTGCTCAATTGGTATAGCGCCCGCCTCGCATGCACAAGGCTTGAGCTTCAAATCCCCAGTTCGAATGTAAATAACTGATGAACCCAAAATTAGGGCGAGACTCGAGTCTTAGACTTCCGGTTTGTTATCTGTCATGTCTATTGTGAGCTGCGACGTTGTCTGGCTGTAAAATAATTATATACATATACATATATATATACATGTATATATATACACACACAGATATATATATATATATGTATATATATGTATATATATATATATATATATATATATATATATATATATATATATATATTCGCGGTTAAAAATATACCCAAGTAAAAACCATTTGATTTAAACGAGGTTGTTGATAATGCTCAATAAAAACACAGGATAGTATTTTATTCAATTTATATTAACAAAATTATCATAAGTCACTACAATGAATTTACTGATTCAGTCTAAAAGACAACGCCAGGCAATAAAACCTATGGCCTTACTCCACGATTATTTTGAATAGAATTGTGCAAGCAAAATTCGAGGATATATGTACTCATTTCCTTGGTTACCAAATGCAAACAGTTGGGAACGCCTAACTACATTTCCCATTTCATATTCGGCATTTACTTAGTTAATTCTTTATTTTCTGTCACCTAATACACGTAGCCATAATTTAAGTACCGAAAGATACCTTCAATATAACTGATTAAATCAGGTCCCTTCTCCTTATAATAATCACACGTCTCTAAACGCATAATTTTAAGAAAAAACTCGCCCAAAACTTTTTTCCTTCTCCAATTCTTTCTATTTTTGTATGTATTTCTATTCGCTTTTCACTTTCTTTAAATTACTGTTCTTGAGTAAGATCAGAGATTTATTGTCGCCTGATGATATCATTTGTGACTGAAACAGTACATTTTTTGTAGTGACTTTTGTTTTACTTAAATTGTATGAAATAATTTATAATCTTAAATGAAAAGTAAAGAATAAAAGTTAACTTTATTATGATATCAGAACAATAAGTAAATGTAAAGGGGAAAAATAATAAAAAAAATTCTTTAGGCTATAGCATTTCGAGGCTAAATGCTTCTCATCAGAAGAGGAGAAACTCCAGAATCATACAAAATGCAAATATAGAAAAACCGGCTTAATAACATTTACACAAGAAACGAGCATGAAGGATTAGGATAATATGTTAAAAAGCAATTACTGATTTTTATTTAAACTATTATGGCCTATATCTCATAATATCATTAAAATATGATGTAAATTTATTTTACATGTGCAAAATATGCAAAAAATTGAAATACTGCATAAATTAGTTAAGTAACCTTTAAAAGAATTCATTTGAATTAAAAGGTTCCGGCAAAAAGTTAAAAATTTGGACTCAACATTACTTTTAAACATCATTAATAATTAAATTTGAAGGAAACTAGAAAATGGTAATTCTTCTTTGAAATTCATTTATTTTACACACGAATGAGATTTTTGGATGGTTGGTTTCGACCTGCTAGCTAGAACATGAGTAAAATAAATAAATAAATAAATAAAAACTTGAGATATTTTCAAAGACCGAAATTAGATATAAATGAATTCGTGAATTTTCACGTCTCTGAAGAAAAACAAACTTTGTCGTCCATTATTTGATGTTTATGTTTTTTCTCTGTCAAGACTTAGAATTCAACGGTTAGTTAATGTTACTCATCCTTTCGCTCTGGAGGGAGATCTCCTAGCTCTACTACAGATTGTAAATAAAACAAATTTCGTAAAGATAAAAAACCTGAATGAGACAAAAGATGATAAAACTACGGACTAATAAAGAATGTTTTTTTTTGACAGTTGGTCTAATAAGTATATGATATGATACAAAGCAAAAAGTTGATTTATTTTTATTACATGAAAACAAAAACAATGATAAAGTGCTATTCTAATGTATTTTTGTACGATGAATACAAATCTCGTATCAAAAAGTATACAAAAATACAGAAGACTAGCTCTTTGTTATTGTTTTTGTTTTCGTGTCATAAAACTAAATCAACTTTTTACTTAGCAAACTATTCAGCCAATTTTGCGTCTAAATATTTGAAATTTTACAGAAAAGGGTATTCAGACATGCCGCAAGTTTTTTAATCAGTTTGTGGGCGAAAATTTGGCTGCCAAGAGGTCAAAGTTGAAAGAGTTGACTTTTGCAGAATCTACCAAGCTCCTCCACCAATTTTGAAATTTTAGACGTAGGTTACCGGGACATGAGCCAAACATTTTAGTATATATATATATATATATATATATATATATATATATATATATATATATATATATATGCACATAAAGTTATGAACAGTACATAGGGCACGAGCAAAGCCGAGCTGAACTGCTAGTAAATTAATAAATATAACAAAGAACGGCAAAGATCCCATAAGAATGCATCACGTCTTCCTCAGAAATCAAGTAAAGCTGATGGACTTAGTTGGCAAGCATCCCAATAGAATTATGTTGCGTTGGTGAGAAATTGTAATAAAATCATCATCATCGTCATCATCATCATCGTCATCGTCGGCATCATCATTATCATCATCATCATCATCATCGTCTACCACTACAGCATCCCTACTCACTCAAGCCTGGAACACATACGCAAAGAAACGTATTACTTTCCCTAAAAATGAAACGAAACACTTCATCACGTCTTTACAAAAGACCATTTTTGTTACACATTTGTATTACATTTTTTTTTAGTTTCTTAATAAGAGGTTTTCGTCCATACTAGGAAGCTGATAGCCGTATACACTTATATACAAGAAACAGCTATTGAAGAGATGATCGTCGTTATTATAGGTAATTTATTTACTCCGTTATTAAATGTGATTGAGATCAGTATTTAATTGGGCGTTAAGTATTGATTATTATCTATCTTTGATCAGTATCATCGATTTTATACTCTAATTATTTGCTCGTAAGCGTATTGATTATCAATGAATGGTTCTCCCCTATGAATTTTAACTCGATAATGCAAGAGAAAAATATCCACTGTTCACGTTATATTTTACTTGTGTTATTATTAAGGGCTTTGTTGTTGGTGTTTTGTTGTTGTGGAGGTGCTGGTGATGTTTTGTTCTTGTGTTGTTGTGGTGCTGCTGGTAATGTTGTTGTTATTGTGTTGTTGTGGTGGTGCTGGTGATGTTTTGTTATTGTGTTGTTGTGGTGGTGCTGGTGATGTTTTGTTATTTTGTTGTTGTGGTGGTGCTGGTGATGTTTTGTGTTTTTGTGTTGTTGTGGTGGTGCTGGTGATGTTTTGTTATTTTGTTGTTGTGGTGGTGCTGGTGATGTATTATTTTTCTGTTGTTGTGGTGGTGCTGGTGATGTTTTGTTTTTCTGCTGTTGTGGAGGTGCTGGTGATGTTTTGTTTTTGTGTTGTTGTGGTGCTGCTGGTAATGTTGTTGTTATTGTGTTGTTGTGGCGGTGCTGGTGATGTTTTGTTATTTTGTTGTTGTGGTGGTGCTGGTGATGTTTTGTTTTTCTGTTGTGGTGATGCTGGTGATGTTGTTGTTATTGTGTTGTTGTGGTGCTGCTGGTGATGTTTTGTTTTTGTGTTGTTGTGGTGGTGCTGGTAATGTTGTTATTGTGTTGTTGTGGTGGTGCTGGTGATGTTTTGTTTTTCTGTTGTTGTGGTGGTGCTGGTGATGTTTTATTTTTGTATTGTTGTGGTGCTGCTGGTAATGTTGTTGTTATTGTGTTGTTGTGGTGGTGCTGGTGATGTTTTGCTTTTGTGGTGTTGAGGTGCTACTGGTAATATTGTTGTTATTGTGTTGTTGTGGTAGTGCTGGTGATGTTTTGTTTTTGTGTTGTTGTGGTGCTGCTGGTAATGTTGTTGTTATTGTGTTGTTGTGGTGGTGCTGGTGATGTTTTGTTATTTTGTTGTTGTGGTGGTGCCGGTGATGTTTTGTTTTTCTGTTGTGGTGATGCTGGTGATGTTGTTGTTATTGTGTTGTTGTGGTGCTGCTGGTGATGTTTTGTTTTTGTTTTGTTGTGGTGGTGCTGGTAATGTTGTTATTGTGTTGTTGTGGTGGTGCTGGTGATGTTTTGTTTTTCTGTTGTTGTGGTGGTGCTGGTGATGTTTTATTTTTGTGTTGCTGTGGTGCTGCTGGTAATGTTGTTGTTATTGTGTTGTTGTGGTGGTGCTGGTGATGTTTTGTTTTTGTGTTGTTGTGGTGCTGCTGGTAATGTTGTTATTATTGTGTTGTTGTGGTGGTTCTGGTGATGTTTTTTTTTCTGTTGTTGTGGTGGTGCTGGTGATGTTTTGTTATTTTGTTGTTGTGGTGGTGCTGGTGATGTTTTGTTTTTTTGTTGTTCTGGTGCTGCTGGTAATGTTGTTATTGTGTTGTTGTGGTGCTGGTGATATTTTGTTTTCGTGTTGTTGTGGTGGTGCTGGTGATGTTTTGTTTTTGTGTTGTTGTGGTGCTGCTGGTAATGTTGTTGTTATTGTATTGTTGTGGTGGTGCTGGTGATGTTTTGTCATTGTGTTGTTGTGGTGGTACTGGTGATGTTGTTGTTATTGTGTTGTTGTGGTGCTGCTGGTAATGTGGTTGTTATTGTGTTGTTGTGGTGGTGCTGGCGATGTTTTGTTTTGTATTGTTGTGGTGGTGCTGGTGATGTTTTGGTTATTGTGTTGTTGTGGTGTTGCTGGCAATGTGGTTGTTATTGTGTTGTTGTGGTGGTGCTGGTGATGCTTTGTCATTGTGTTGTTGTGGTGCTGCTGGTAATGTTGTTGTTATTGTGTTGTTGTGGTGGTGCTGGTGATGTTTTGTTTTGTGTTGTTGTGGTGGTACTGGTGATGTTTTGTCATTGTGTTGTTGTGGTGGTACTGGTGATGTTTTGTTTTTGTATTGTTGTGGTGGTGCTGGCGATGTTTTGTTGTTGTGTTGTTGTGGTGGTACTGGTGATGTTTTGTTATTGTGTTGTTGTGGTGGTGCTGGTAATGTTTTGTTGTGTTGTTGTCTTGGTGCTGGTGATGTTATCTTTGATTTTTTTATATTTATTGTGGAGGGGATACAAAGCAACAATATCAATTTAATGCCGGAACCGTGCATGTCTTTTGTTTGCAATGTAACAGAACCGCAAGCGCTGTTAGCAGCAGTCGCATGAAATATGCATACAAATGACCATACCGGTGACGTACAGCGGAGAATAAGGGAGAAAAATGCCCCACATGCGGAAGTCGGGAGGAAATTGTGTGGCGGAGAAGAAGAATGTTTGGCCCATGGTGGTGAGAAACCTTTAACTACATGGCAGACGACATAAACCAAGAAACTTTTAAAACGAGAAGCAACGCGTTATTTTTGGGGAAAAACATGAATAAATGCATTTCATTTTAACTGAAAAAAGCTGAGTGAAAATTTTTCCTAATTGCTTTCCTTTGGGATTGTCTCAAATACAACGTGTTGGGCCTAAATGTTAAAATGTAACGAGATTGTTGCAGAAAAATATTGACAATGTTACAGCAATTGATTTGTCTCAAATACAACGTGTTGGGCCCAAGTGTTAAAATGTAACGAGATTGTTGCAGAAAAATATTGACAATGTTACAGCAATTGATTTGTCTCAAATACAACGTGTTGGGCCCAAGTGTTGAAATGTAACGAGATTGTTGCAGAAAAATATTGACAATGTTACAGCAATTGATTTGTCTCAAATACAACGTGTTGGGCCCAAGTGTTAAAATGTAACGAGATTGTTGCAGAAAAATATTGACAATGTTACAGCAATTGATTTGTCTCAAATACAACGTGTTGGGCCCAAATGTTGAAATGTAACGAGATTGTTGCAGAAAAATATTGACAATGTTACAGCAATTGATTTGTCTCAAATACAACGTGTTGGGCCCAAGTGTTGAAATGTAACGAGATTGTTGCAGAAAAATATTGACAATGTTACAGCAATTGATTTGTCGATAAATGTGATTTTGAAGAGATTTTGTTACATACAGCACCTGCTTTTCAAATGTAGTAACTAGTGTTGGGACGATTAATCGGAGTCGGAATCGGAAATCAGAAAGATTGGAACTTTTGATGGTATCATAATCGAATCGGAATTTGTGTCTATTTTTCGACGCCAAAAAAAAAAAATAACTGCACATTTAACATGTATTTTATACAGGAATCGGGGAAATAAAAACTCTACAATTGGATATTAAGAGATTTATAAAGAATCGAAATTGCAATTGTTTATTGTATCGGAATTGGAAATTAAGTGCGGAATCGGTAATTGTACTGGAATCTGGAAAAATATTGGAATCGTCCCATCACTAATTGGTGTTGGGACGACTAATCGTAATCAAGAATATTTGGGGTTAAAGAAATCGGTATCGGAATCAGAAAATATTGTGCCTATTTTCCGATGCCAAAACGATTCTTTAAATTGTCATTGGAGGGGGGGGCTGAAGCAAAATTTTCCTCTTTTGGAAGTAATAATGAAATAAATATTTATTGATTTTAAAATATCATTAAAACTAAAATCGATATCTTATCCTCTGCAAGAATGGGTTTTTACGATACTCTTAAGAAAATGATAACTTTAGAGTTAAACAGTAATTGACTATATTTTTGAGATGAGGTGTTTTCATTGATTGAGATTGTCTTCCTCATCTTGGTTGTTAGAGTCACAACGTTTCGGCCGTTTTGCCCTCCGGCCTTCATCAGGTGTTTTGTATCGAACTGAGGAACTATGTCCCAGAGCCTAGCTGGGGTCCGAACACGGTACCCCTGTAATAATAATAAAGGGTTGGGTTCGAGACTCCTAACAAACGGTTCCCCAGTTCGATACAAAACATCCGATGAAGGCCGGAGGGCAAAACGGCCGAAACGTTGTGACTCTAGCAACGAAGATGAGGAAGTCAGTCCAACAATCTCAATTTAGAGTTAAACATTTAGAGATATATAAATAATTGAAATCGGAATCGGGAATATAGTACGGGATCGGTAATTGTATCAGAATCGAGAAAATATTGGAATCGTCCCATCACTAATATATATATATATATATATATATATATATAGAGAGAGAGAGAGAGAGAGAGAGAGAGATGTTATTTGTTTTTGTTTTTGCAATACGTTCTGAACGAATTCAATTATTTACGAAAGTGCATTTTTACCTAAATGTGGGTTGGGAATAATTTTCCCTTTAACCAACTTGGTATCTCCACATGGGGCGCGGTATATGTATTGTTTTTAAAATATAATTATCGCCTGACACCTGTTTTGTCGTCCACGACTCATCAGAGTCGCTGAATCTACAGAGATTCGAAATCGGGACCCTACGGCAATGAACCTGAACTCCTTATCCGCTGGTCCATCCCGCCGACTATATTGGATATAGCGCGATTTATTTAGGTGTCGCTAGATTCAGCCGCTAGACGACGAAAGACGTGTCAATGGATAATTATATTTTAAAAACATTATATATATATATATATATATATATAACGAATTATATATATATATATATAACGAATTATATATATATATATATATAACGAATTATATATATATATATATATAACGAATTATATATATATATATATAACGAATTATATATGTATATACATATAACGAATTATATATATATATATATAACGAATTATATATATATATAACGAATTATATATATATATATATATAACGAATTATATATATATATATAACGAATTATATATATATATATATATATAACGAATTATATATATATACATATAACGAATTATATATATATATATAACGAATTATATATATATATATATATATAACGAATTATATATATATACATATAACGAATTATATATATATATATAACGAATTATATATATATATATATATATATATATATATATATATATATATATATATATAATTCGTTCTAATGCTATTTATACGGTTGCTATTAATCATTCTGTTTTTCTTTCCCGATGCCCTTTTCTTTGTTCAATCTTATAAATGGCTCATGTAGTTTCTTCTATTTCTATTTTGCTTTTCTCGGTCTTTTTTATTTGTTAGTTGCCGTTCTTATTGTTCATTATTGTTGCAATTTTTTGCACCGTTAAAAATTTAAGATATTATGTGTCCTGCATATTCTATTTTTTTTTCTTTTATCGCTGAGTCCCGCAATCTTCTTAACTTACTAGCTCTCTTCTATCATCCCTTTCTTTTTTAAAATAAGGCCGTAAAGTATCGCATTTTGGATGCAAACATATTGTGCATGGCAAAGAGCTTTTTGTTCCAAAATAAAATTAATTCAATAAGAGAAACCGAAATGGATACTTCTAAAATCGGTTTGCTCTGGCAGGTTGTTGGAAATTAGCCGAGAGAAAAAAAATACATACAGGGTGTAACTATAAAATTGTCCCCCTAAAAAAAAAAGCAACAACGCTACAGCTTTATTAAAAAAAAGAAGATTTATTGAAAAATCAATTCAGGTAACTTGATTATGTAGTGGAGCTGACATCTACTCAATGTAGCCGCCTTCAGCCTCAATCACCGCCTCGCTATGGGCCCGGAACTGTCTTTTCTCAAGCGCCGGTTGGAGCACGGTGAATACATTAGCTTTGTTGGTGATGTCCTCAACGTATGACCAAACGTAGTTCAGCGGGTTCAGGTCGGGGTAGGAGGAGGCCAGTGAGAGAAGGGTGCAAAGTTGTAGTACTACTTCTGAAGCCAAGCCTGGGTCTCTTTCGACTTGTGGGCCGGCGCCGATTTCTGCTGCCAAACCCAGGGTCTGTCATCAGCCACTTGATTGCACCAAGGGATCACATACTCTTCAGCACATCCAGGTACACTTTGGTGTTAACTTTCAAGCCGACTTCGAAGATATGAGTTTGCATTATGTGGCTCTCACTTGAAACCACGCCAAAGATCATAACCGTGGCGGAAACTTTGTTTTCATCACCCTAGTCATGTCCCTATTATTCGTGGCAATCCAGTGATGCATTTTGAGACTGCTGGTAATGGTTCTGTCGTCATAATGTGCATCGGTAGAGAGCATGAGTTGTACAGCGGCGCACCTCCGATCTCAATAGCTGAACATTGTGCCACTTTCAGACATGATAGAAGGTTCCTATCGTTCTTGGAATTTGTGTACAACGGGCCAACTAGTAGATGGTCGGCAACAAAAAAGAAATCCTGGGTTTCATCGAACAAAAGTGGAATAATGTCGTCTTTTATAGGGCGACGATTTTATCTTTCCGCCCTGTATAATGCTTACTGCCGGCAGCTCTCCATGTTTTGCTATGGAGACACATATTACCAGGTAGATATCGTTTCAGTTTCGTTCAGTACAACGAACAACATTAGCGGAGATCCTTTTTTTTAGGAAAGTCACGCATACTACATGCTGCCGCTATTAAGACGTTTGAGGCTAACAATGATCGTTGGAAAATTAAGGGCTCCTGTTTTTTTGTTTAACTCGAAAACTTAAATGCTAAAGCGATACGAAGACGGGAACGGGACCGATAAAACGAGCGGCCTATTGATCTCCGGAATTAATTTTCTACATAGTCACTCTCATTCTCAATGAACTTTTGCAAGCCCTTTTTTTGTTTTTGATGCCTCAGTTATAAATGTCCAGAGCTTACTTTACTAGTCACAATGCTCTAACTACTCTGAAATCGACGAACCCTACTCCAAACTGTGCTGACATGAACTGTACGAGATGCGTAAACGTTCAACAGATGCCGGTGAATGTTGGTACATTCGAATTTTTTATAGCATAGAGTAATTCAATGACGAATCTTTGCTTCTGACGCACGTCCATGACATGAATTGTTTTTTAAAGCCTCACACCGTCAATATTTGCAACATAGACCTGGAATTTTTAAATGAATACGTGAGTTCAGTCATCATAGCAATGCAATTTACAATCTCTTCTGGTTCATTTAGGCGGAATAAAAAATAGGACGCATTAGTTTTGGAACGTCCCGTGTATAGTGCTTTTCGGACAAACTGTTTGGCCTATTTCAATATGAAATTTTCCATTCAAAGAGAACACGTAGTCTTGTTGGGTTTGCAAATTGTTACCTGGAAAGATTTTCAAAACACTGAAAGCCTGTTATCTATCAAGGCAAGATAAACACAAGTAAAAGTCTAGTGCAGGTGCGCCAATTATGTCGATCGCGAGATTTTGTGGGTAGATCGCATTGTATTGAAAACAATTTTTAGTGCTGGCAAAGTTTCAGAACCTCGCGGCAGAGCTGAAGATAAAAGGGCAGTCATGTACGCAGCTTGAGAGTGCATGCTGGATAAAACAAATTGGCAATTGTCCGTAACAGTTCGACAAACGCTTTAAATACTTTACTCAGGCTAATCGCTACATTCGTGTGCTTCCCTGTCTAACAAGATGCTGAAGTTGTTTCACTCGCATCGCAAATTACAACATGAACTCTTCTGGAATAAGGGATAAGATTCTGACACGATAAACCGACATTTAGCTGATGCACAAGTGTGAAACTTACTCACAGATGACCCCAACATAAGTGTGCTACATTATTGACTGCATTATTTGAGTGTATTAGTTTGTGAATCAGTTTTTTCTCACATGAAAATCGTAAAGTCCAAATACTCTTTCACCATGACTGATGAGCATCTATACGTCTGCTTGAGGATGGCTATTAGCAGCTAATGTCCGGACTATGAATCACTGACTGATTCCATCTAATGCAAGTCATCAGTGTAAAGTAATAACAAAAATGTACCAAGCTGTACTGTGCAATATGGGTTGAGGTAATGATGCAAAGTGCTTCTGCATATAATATATATATATATATATATATATAAATAATTTACATTTTATCTATAAATAATGTGTTTTGCATTTTTAATAGGTGGTAGATCATTGAGACTTAGTCATGTCATAAGTAGCTTTCATGCTGAAAAGGTGTGTGCACCCCTGGTATAGTGGATCGCTAAACAACGACTTATCACTAAGTGTTCGTCTTATCATTTCGTTCTTCTTGGTATTAACCCGATGGGTCGACTCCACGTGAAGAGAGAAATGTACACGTCTGATGCCATTGACGTTTAGCGTGAAGTTTGAATTAATGGGCATTTGTGTTGTGGGGGAGAAGTAGAAAATCATAATTGCATGAGTTTTATTTGAAAATTTAGACAGTTTTCAAGATTGTTTTTACAAGGAAATTTACGGAAAAAAAGGATTTTAATTATTTAATAAAAAAAATGATATCATTAGACGGAAGTTGATAGTGCCAATGAACCAAACAAGTGTGTGGGCCGAGATCACAGTGTAGTATCTGTTCTTCAGATGCTGCACTTCAATTCCTTGTTCTCAATCAGTGGAGGATAAATCCTTCACGACTGAGACAATTTTATTTTTTGTTCCTTTTCTCTACGTTAAAAAAACGACCCTGGTGTCTACCTCTGTCCTCGTGGGGAGGCAAAGTAAATAGGAACAATTGTGGTGAAGTAAAACCCTCATATACTAAGTTCTCTTTGTCTACATGGCAGGTTCACCAAATTAGGTGTACATTTTGAACGGGTAAATACCCAATTAAAGAGGTAGAACTGTTTGCACATCTTTACTACCTCAGAATAAAGTATTCATACTTTACCAAAGAATGTGGTGAGCTACGACGTGTTGGGGAAAAACAGATATCGGTTTACGACAACTGCCAGATTGGAAAGACTGCATATCTCAGAGAGTAGACTAGCAAAAATTAATTGGGTCTGCAATCCAAAATGACTTTTAAAACACAGAAAGAACTTGAGTTTTATTTATGCTTGCTCGTATCTGACCATCTTCTCCTATAATATAAATCTCACCTACGTGTTTAAATGTATGTATCTATTATGTATGTTTGTATGTCTGCCTAAAACTTTCGACAAATGCAACAGATTTTCGCGAAATTGGTATCATTTTGAAGGTCGATCCTTTCGACAACAAATATCATAAAATTGGCTAAAAACATTAATTCTTCACCCTCAATTGGCCACTTTTCGACAAGGAGGGGTCGCTTTTTTCGCTGATGTTTTCGAAAGTCATCCTCTCTTTTCGGTTGACTAACCTTAATTTTAACCTTCACCGCTTCCGGTTTGCCGATGAACGCAATGGCAAAGACGTCACGTTTGTTTTTTTTCAATGTATTTTTTCTTGCTGCGTGGTACGGGTTCGAGTCTGCCCCTTTCTTACTACCACTTTTAATTATTTATTTTTTTGCTCAACACACATCTCCAAACACCCGGGCAACGCCAAGTACCCAAGCTTGTTAGTAAATAGATGACTATAAGCCTGCGCACTGAACGAAATGAATACATATTTGATTTTATTATTCATATTCTTGTTAGAAACTGTAGCGCTCTAGATATTTAGAAGTGTTATCGCGCTTTTCGTAAATAAGTTTTATTTAACAATCATTGGAATAATTTATTAAAAGCAGATCTTTGCAAGTCCAGACTCATTAATGGAATGCGTGACACAAACATCGATCATGCGCAAACGCAGGCGATAGATGAGAAAAAAAATTAACAAAAAAATATTTAAAATAAATACATTATTTGAGCTATTTTTTCGATTCCCTTTCGGCAGAAAATTGCTCGAAAAAAAATTAAAAAATTATAAAAAAGTGAACGACATAAACTACAAAGAAACAAAGAAAACAAACAATTAAATGTTATTTTTGTATTTGTTTTTTTTATGTTCGTGATCAGAAATTCTATATTTTTACTATGAGCGGCAAGGGGAAAATGAAATGGATTACTGACAAGTCAAACCCCTGCCTCTAATTCCTTTTTGTTTTACATCACTCTTATCACACCCTTTTCCTTTCTTTCATTCCCTTTTGAACGTTTATTTAAACTATGCTTGTATGGAATTTTAAATGCAACAAGCATAAAGCTATTATTAAAAGCAACGTCCGAATGCATATGTCACCTGACTAATTCACGATTAAAATTAATCTAGCGTTGATTAACAAATAGATTTTTCTGAAGTTTTGAGATGAGGATTGGTTATCTGTATTATCTGGATTAATCGGACTACTGTTCTCATCTTGAGTGTGATTTTCACAAGGTTTCGGCCGATCTAACCTCCGACTTTCTTTATGTGTATCTTGTCAAACTCGTGAATGTTTCTGTCGAATTCGGGAATTTGGACGGAATTTCGAGCGGAACCCTTTATTTATTTCACAGGGGTGACGCGCTCTTATTCCGTAGACCATAACTGGATAGCGGTCATAAGTAATTCGTAATTGTATTTTTCTGTCGGGGACACTGAGGATTGACTCTCCAACCTTCAGGAGAATATCACTTTTAACGATTGACTTTTCCCAGTACTCTAACCACTGCGGAAAAATTGCCTTTCAGAAATAAGTACATATCTATATATCTACATGTCTGTGTGTGTGTGTGTGTGTGTGTCTGTCTGTCTGTATGTATGTCTACATTTCCCTACCAAATTTCTCTGTCAATTTTCAGTCTACAGACTCGAAATGTGACATACGGGGTATTGAGATTTGGAGAAAATCTTTTTAATCGGTTTTCAGCCAGAAATTTTTCTGTTAAGGGTCAAAGTTCAACAGTTTGACCTTTGAAAACTCTACCAAACTCCTCCGCCTATTTTGGGTCTAAACACGTGAAATTTTAGATATATGTTACTTAGACATGGATCTAACTTAAGAACTTGATTTGAGCTCAAAGCAGTAAATGTTAAGGGGTCAAAACTGGGGTCAAAGTTAAAAAAAAATTGATCTCTGCGGTCTCTAACAAAGAACTCAGCTAATTTTTGGTCTAATCATTTGAAATTTTGCATAAAGTGTATTCAGACATAGGGCAAGATTTTTAATTGTCTTTTAGCTGAAAAATTGTGCTGCCAAGGGGTCAAAGTTCAAAAGATTTGACCTTTGTGGTCGCTAGCAAATTATTAAGGCAATTTTGGGTCTAAACATTTGAAATTATACATAAAAGGTATTCAAGCATGCAGCAAGCTTTTTAATCAGTTTTTGGGCGAATGTTTTCGCTGCCAAGAAGTCAAGGTTCAAAGAGATGAAATTTGCAACCAATTTTGGGTCTAAACACTTGAAATTTTAGATGTAGGTTACTTGGACATGGGTCAAACATTTTAATTTGAGTTGAGCACAAAACAATTAATGTTGAGGGGTCAAAATTGGAGTCAAAGTTAAAAAAAAATTGACCTCTGTGGCCCTTACCAACTTTTTTCTATGGTAGTTACGGAAACCTATTATATGGAAAGGCATTACCGTACATATGCACACTTTTTAATATATGCATATGCACATAAAGTTATGAACAGTACAAAGGACCCAAGCAAAGCTGGGCTGAACTGCTAATAGATATTTAATATAATTTGGATGAATAATATTTGTAATAAACGGATTTCTATGTCGACGTCTATTTACCAGGAACGCTATAAGTATAATTAATTTTTCTCTGACTCTTAAGCCTTTAAATCATACCAAGAATCTATATAGACCACGATTAGAACCCTCTCCTTTTACAAAAAAAAGAGAGAAAAAACGAATGAAACTAAACAAAAAATAAGATATATTTGCTTTCAAAAATGTTTAGTAAAACATATTTTACTAAGCGAAAGAAACAAATGTACTGTTAGCACTCAAAGAAATACAAAAAATAATAAAATAAATACATATGGAATTTAGCGAATTATTTTCAAATAGATACAAGAATTAAAATGGAAAAGTCATCTATAAATCGCCAACGGAATAAACAAATCCAAATTCGAAAGTTTTCGAAATGAATCCTCATCGATTTCCTTTCTTCCCGATTTATCTATTTGGTGATGACGTAAGAACAAATCGATATCATCATTTATTTCATTTTAAAGATTATTGAAGAATGAAGAGACGAAAACCTGTTTTATACAGAAATTGAAAAACAAGTTTGCAAAATTGATATGAGTCGATATGTTATCTATCTACTGATCTATAATCTCTTTCTCCCTTTCTCTCTCTCTCTCTCTCTCTCTCTCTCTCTCTCTCTCTCTCTATATATATATATATATATATATAAACACATGACTAACACATACCGCGTTTCGTTGAAATTCATAAACTATTTTTATGAATCATGAGTATATCTATATATGCAATGGAATGGAAGTGGAAACAGCACTAACACTATGCGGGTTTAACCGGCTTCCTCCAAAGGAGGGAGTTTCATGGGAGTATAAAATACATTCACAAGCAGTCCTCAATCACATGTAAATCCCCGTCAGGCTAGATGATGAAGTTTGTTTTTTTCAACTCTTGCAGGGAGGTGTCGACGTCCTCCTACATACAGCGCCTGGAATCCCCTGTTGGTCACCTATCTTGTACTGACCAGCCTGAGCGTTACATAACTGCGGTTCTCTAACGAAACCCGGTGAGTGAACGTGATTATGCCGTATTATCTCTTTCTTTCTTTCTTATCTCTCGCTCTCTCTCTTTCTTTCTTTCTTTCTCTACACACACACACACACACACACACACACACACATATATATATCAGCACATAATCAATACATAATCACGTATTGTTGAAATTCATAAATCACTGTTATGAGTCATTTGTCTATCTACCTATCTATCAGCTCTCTATGATGTAGATCTCACCTCTCTGCTTAAATCTATGTATGGATTTCTACATAAAACTTTCGACAGAGGCGACGGATTTTCACACGATTGGAATCCAAGTGGAGCCCGACACTTCGGACGACAAATATCGAAAAATTGGCTAAAAACATTAATTCCTTCACCCTCAACTGGGTACTTTTCTACAAAGAGGGATCGCTCTTTTCGCCAATGTTTTCCAAAGTCATCCTCTCTTTTCGTTTGACTGGCCTTAATTCACGTTACGTTTGTTTTTTCACGTTTTTTTTCTCCCTTCGCAGTAATGGTTCGAGCCTGCCTGCCAACTGCATCTCCTTTTTTATTTTACTCGACACAAAACTTCAAACACCGGGGCAACGCCGGGCACCCAGGCTAGTAGATTAATAAAGTTGATTTTTTTTCTCGCTCTGACATTGATATTAAAAGCCTTTTTTCTATTTAACGAGCTTATTAATATACTCAGTCATATGCGAGTGAATTCATAGATGTTAACTAATTTGCATATTGGTTTGAAAAAAAAAATTATTCGTTATTTTATTTTTATTTTCTATGGTTTCTTATAAGATGATTGGATTCATTTAACTATTATCCCCGATTCTAATTATGCATAGTTTCTACATCGGGTGTAATAGCGTAGAATGTAGAATGAATACGTTTAACAAACGCATATGTAAATTTATATATAACTGTTTTAGGTGGTCGGGTTTCAATCCTGGCTTGAGGTAGTTGCCTGTCTAGCTGCACTAATGAGCTGTGAAACAGCGAAACAGTAGTGTATGTGGATTACTATATATATATATATATATATATATATATATATATATATATATACTTTGAGGTATTGAAATGAATTAGATTACTGGTTGGTGAAGTCTTATAGAATACTAGAGGGTAATATGCATATAAGACAATGCCAGACAAATAAAATTCCTCAGTAGAGCAAATAAATTTCTAGTTTATATATTTTCCCTAATTCTTTGTATTAATATCCAATAAAATTATAAATGTTTTACAAGGATATTTCATTTTACATGTTATTATTGCTTTTAGCTATTTTGAACTTAAACCTGATCATCTGAATTTAAAAACTTTCAACAAAGCAACTTAGCTTTACCCTCGGAAACTACCATTATCGAAATGGATTTTTTACCCACACTTTACCAACCGTAACACATTATTGATCTTAAACTTTTCTTAAGGATTACTTCTGCATTTGGATACCATTCGACATATCCTTTCTTTGCATTCTACATCTATGAAACTTAAAGACATTTCACTTTTAACACATTTAATATTTTTTCTTTGTATGTGCTACTTAGCAAAGTTATTCTTAACCAATATAATGCATGTTATTAGAAATTTTCCACTGAAGAGATTTGCTTACATTGAAAACTCATGGGTTAAGAAATTAATGTAAACAATGTATTCTTTGATTCAAGCAATAAATTTTAAATTTTATTTGAAAATTTATACTTTTAAATGACTAGAATATATATATATATATATATATATATATATATATATATATATATATATATATATATATATATATATATATACTAACAGTAGTACACGTCGTTGACTGGGTCAAAAACAGCCTACAGAAAATGGACTGTGATTGATGAAAGTATGATAGGTTATGAAAAGGAGGGGGTTGTAAAGAGATAGGTTTTGATACTCAAAAATGTTACCCTAAGCAAAATATGATGAAAGTAAAGATAATTTTCGCGAAAATACATTTTTTATATCAACTTTGTTTCCAAGAGTGACCAACAAAATGATGTTTCCTTACAAAGAGAAAATGTTATATATATAATATATATAATAATATAAATATACAAGAAATAAATGTTACCATAGTCAATAAAAGTTATTTTATGGTAGAAAATTCATTGGTTTGCATTTTTAAGTAGTTTGTAAGAATTAAAAAAAAAAAATTTAATTCACGAACCGGTTTAAAAAAAATCAAAATGGCAGCGACTTTGAAATGGAGTGCCCCGTTTTCAATTTGAAGAAGAGGCACTTACTTAATAATATCGACCAAATATCGAAAAATAAAGAAACAAAAACAGTTTGGAAAATAATGAAGCTTTACTTACTTTAGTAAAATAATCCGAAACAGCAAAATGGGATATTAAAAAAAGTAAACACGTAATTACTTTAGGTTTTTAAAGCAAAGAATCAATATAAATATGAATAAGAAGAAAATGGGGCCCTTTTCAAGCAGAACAGCTTCGTTTACGTTTTACAGTATTGAGCGGTGTAGTATTGCGCCGTCGGATTCAGGGTTGTACTATTGTAATGTAAAGAACATGCAGAAAGGGTTGTAATCAACTAAATTCCTTCTAGTACACTGACAAAAAAAGCTTAAACAGATATATAAATAAAAATAAAAAGGTTATGTAAATATTTTTAAAAAGACACGTAATCACATGAGCAGGATTTTTTCCTTCTTTTGACACGATAACAAGTAACGTTTTTATTTTTTATTATTTACCTATTTATCTATTTTCGAAAGAGTGCCACGTGCAAGTGGAGAAGGAAAAACAGAGTTATGTAAAATTTGTGTCGAGAATTGTCTAAAGTTCCGATTTGGGGGGCTTTCACGTTAATAAGAACGTGAATTTATGAGGTGAATTTATTCGACACAATATGATTCAACTCAAAAAAATAAATGAAAGCTAACGTGAATTAAGATTTAAATTAAGGTGTTATTGTGGACCCTCACCTCTTAAAAAAAAATAAAAACTTTGTGGCATATTTCCATTCTGTGGAGGCCAGGCGCGAACGAACACCCCATAATTTCATTATACCATATTTCTTCAAACTGAAACATAATTATCAAAGTATACTTACGCAAATATATATGAAAAGTCTTTGTTAAAGGTTGTACCATATTTCCATAGAGTACAGGTGCGAACACAGACCCCACAATTGTATTATACCATTCCTATTTAAGTTGAAACATACTTATCAAAGTATTCTTATGTACATCTATATAAAAAAACATTGAAATATTTTTTTTCATTTTTTATTTCCATACTTTGGGTGCCAGGCGCGAACGCAGACCCCACCATTTTTATGAACCACGTTCTGCCAGATCAAACATCCCCATTCCTGTGTCACGATATTTCCATCATTATATGTAATCAGTTTTTTAAAATAGTCAGCCATATAGGAGCCTATTCGTGACCAGACACACACACATACACACACAGACGTTCAGCTTTATATATATATTAGTTCAAAACCTCTGGCCTTGATAGACAGGAGACTAAAACTTGCTGCTATGGTTACAAATGATCTGAAATAACAGCAAGGGGAGAATTGATGCAAAATATAACTCATGTGTTATATCTCTCTTCGTTTAGAAATAGGGTACAATTATAAAATAATCCTTATACACTGTGAAATTTATACTTTATGTATAAAAATCAAATGGGGAAATATCAGATATGCTGCAATTCATATGAAAAACTAGGAAAACAAATGACTATGAAACATTTTATGGCTGTAAATCGTGCCAAAATAGGCGCTGGGTGATGGATGATCCCCTTAATATGCGACCTTAAAGGAAAATGTCTAAATAGCTCATAGCACAGTCTAGCTTAATCTATTTCCAAAGAGCCTTTATTCGTTAAAATTTGATCAATAGTAGTTGAGATTTTCGTATATATATATATATATATATATATATATATATATATATATATATATATATATAGCTTAAAGTAAAAGGGAAAAGAGAAAGATCAATTCCAAATTTCTTATTTATTTAGAATTCATTAAAGCTTCCCCCAACACTATATAATTCCTCTTAATCTTTTTCATCCCTAACAAACCTTACGCTAGACGCCGCATCTCCCCCATGCTACCTAGCATCTTCTCTACTCTTCTGATAAGAAGCATTAGGCTACGAAATGCCCTGGCATAAAGAGTCCCTTCTATCCCCCAAATTTTGCCTGTATTCCATAATTCAATAAATGATCCATTCTGTATCTACCTATATATAGTTTTGTGTCTTCATTCCATTTTCTTGTTGTTCTATTATATATATATATATATATATATATATATATATATATATATATATATAATGTAATAGACCAGAGTCTAAAACAGCAAAGCTTATGTTAATTGTATTTAAAAGTACTGCGCTCAAAGTATTGTAGATATATTATAAATTCAATAGGTGTAATTACCTAACGCTATATTAATAGAAAGGTGAAGTTTAATAATTGTGAAATTTTTAATCAAGTTATCAGAGGGGGGAAACATATCAAAATCCAATTAATATGTACGATCGTTTCGGAAACGATAACCTTTTATTCATTCAATATTTACAAAAAAAAAAAAACATCGAGAAATAAATTAAAATATATCTGGGTATTGTCTCCTCGTCAGCAGGTGGTTAAACTAGGAAACACTAAAATTTAACTATTGAAGTAAATATAGTTGGTGAATCTAAATAAAATTTTGACTCTCTCCCTTTCTCTCTCTTTGTGTAAACAAATATAGCGGGGGAATGTGGACGATGGCAAAACATCGGTAATTCACTACCCTCACAGCAGCAGCTGTATATCGCCATGGTGAGAAGCCTTGATTGTTATTTGGGCGACCAGGTTTCGATCCTAGCTTGAGGCAGTTGCCTATCTTGCCGCATTTATGCATTATATTATTATTATTATTATTATTATTATTATTATTATTATTATTATTATTATTATTATTATTATTACATATTGATAAATACTTAGCCCGTGGATTTTCAAACTTTACTTTTATTGGATAAGCAACAGATATGATAGATAAACGTTATCACACTGAATTCAACAAGTCATATTAAAAAAATATCTCAATTTCATTGTTTTTATTATTCAATCCGCTTAGATATTGCTAGTCATTTACTCATAAATACAATTTACATTTTTAATATTAACCAATTAAATATGAATTTCTTTTGTCTCTTATGTTATATAGAACACTTCCGCCAAATAGGATGAACTATTATAAGTATGACTTTTTATGTCTAGCAAATGCGTATAAAGACAAAAGATGTTTTTATAATAAAAAATATTATGCTAAAAATAGATCAATACTTTTAGCGTTATAATGTCAAAACAAACAAGAATAATAGAACATAAAAAACGGAGATGATTTTAGTGAGGACATCAAGTGATCTTTATGTTACGTGTACTAATAACGTAGTCAGATAGATTTGTAGAGATGTAGAGTTTGGTTTAGAGTCTAGAGTTTGGAATCAGACTGGAAAAGTCGGACAAATTAACACAAAAGATATCGTCTCCGCGTTTTGGAAGCTGGAAGAAAAACAAATTAAACATAACGTAGAAAATTCAATATCTTGCAGCACCGATGGGAAGTCAAGAATAAAGTTATATCAAATATATAACCTACTAACAGTTAAGTCCGGCATAGCTCAGACCCTAGGTACTGTTCATAACTTACCCTATGTGTAAATACCCTTGATTTAAATTTTCAAATGTGTAGACCAAGGATTTGCTGAATAATTTGGTAGAGACCACAGAAGTCATTTTTTTAAACTTTGACCCCTATTATGAACCCTTAACATTTATTGTTTTAGGCTAAAATCAAGTTTTTAAGTTAGATCCATGTCCAAGGAACTTATATCTAAAATTTCAAGTGTTTCGACCCAAAATTAGCAGAGGAGTTTGGTAGAGTTCTCAAAGGTTTAATCGTTGAACTTTGGCCCCTTAACAGTCAAATTTCTGGCCGAAAACACATTACAAACATTTTCCCAAATCTCACTACCCTGTATATTAATTTTCGAGTCTTTAGACTGAAAGTTGACAGAGTTATTGTGGAAGTGTACACAGAGGCAGACCGACAGACACACACACAAACAGACAGACAGACACTTTCACTTTTATAGATATTGTTATTTATAGAGATTGTTGTTTGGTTTCCTTCAGAGGAAGATAAACTTGCAATAAGAGATGAGACGAAGACACAGCAGAGATGTATGTTCCTTGCCTGTGCGCTACACAGTAGCAAATCTTAATGAAATGTTTTATTATATGCAAAACATCCACACACATACAACTATAAAAGAATATTTTAATCACTAGATATCACACACTGTACATATCACAACCTTGAAGAGATATCAGTTATATACATCCTGTTTATATACCGCCTGACAATACAGCATCCATGAATATTCAGAATGAAGTTTAATACATGATTTCATGAAAGGGTTTTTCCCATTACAAACATCAATTATTTCCAAATGTGTATGCTTTTTATGTAGCATAATCTTAAAAGTCCGATAAAATAAAACAACGCGAGGAAAAAATTGTGTTAAGATATGCATTCAAGTTATCATTTCTGAACCGGAACCATGTAAAAGAATCGCAGAAACTAGCTGTAAAATATACGCAGTGGACCAAGTGCAAGAGAGATACAAATAATTGCACTTAAAGTAACAGTTGGAATCTAAAAAAAATATATATTTTGGTTGGAATGCATAAGATAGCGGGTGAATATCTGGCCTCCGGTATGATTCTCCATCCCCAGGTAAAACAAAATAAGAAAAAAAAAGTCGAAAAATGGTTCTCTAATTCTGACCAGCGCAAACAGCGTTAATTAGTTGTATAACGGGTATTATTTAGGATTCGTTACTTTAAAAATATGTTTTAACTGTGCCTATGTTAAAAGCATATAAAAAATGTTCATGGTTTGAATTAATAACTTATTTTATTAAGAGTAATTACCATTAGCCGAAATTTGTTTAAAGGTGATTATTTAAGAATTTACATAAGTTATCAAGCTATGAGTTAATGAAATTGTGTTTTTTTCCTTAAAATAATATATAGTGAAGTATGTTAGTCTATCGCTAGTGACATGGTAAAACAATAATAAATTAAACTTAGCTAGTAAGAGTTACAACTTGATTTGTCAGATTAAATGCTATTTAGGAGTAAATTTTAAAATCAAGTGGACTACTTAAGGATTTAAATTAAAATGTGCTAGTTAATATTAAAGTTTTATTAATCATGTTCAATGCTATTCAGGTCAACCTATTTTTATATAAAAAAGACACGGTATTTCCCTTAGGCTCGTTGTACCGCTGTTGTATAGCGGGAAATCATATATGAAAATAGGATTATGATTCTGTCCGGAGGTCCTTTGGCTTCCTGCTGCTGGGCACTGTGATGAATGCTCACCATACTGACACAATAAGACCATTGAGAGATTCCAGACTTTTCTTCTTTCTGAAACACAGGAAAACAACTTCATATTTTATGAATATAAATTTATTTCGGATGTCTCAGGGGTTCAGGAGTCTGCTACGTCTATAATGTTGTGTTTGTCTAGCCTCGCCTCCCGGCACACCTTGGTGACAAAATCCAAATTCTATGCTCAAATCTTTTTGACCTGATAGTACCGTTGACGAAGCCGATTAAAGGACACGCCTCCTTAACGTGACCTTAGGTCACCTATCTAAATATGACGTCATCAATGTCACATCAATTATTGTTTTGGATTTCTAAATCCATATGTTTATAGCTAACTACAACTAAATCGATAAACATATCACTTAACTATTTTACATAATTAACTTTCAGCTAAACTTATTTTAGCAAAACAGTATTTCTCTTCTTAGCCTAGCAATGGTGTTATCCATTCATCACTAGATAGATAGATAGATAGATAGATAGCATTTTGAACACTGCTATTATCTAACACGCCTACCTCCGAAAGAGGAAATTCCTAGGGAATATTAAATTCACAATCAATCTCCATTCGCATGTTTACTCTAGTTACGAAAGATGGCGTTAGATTGTTTTAGTGAAATGTTAAGGTTCCAATACATACAACGATTGGTATTTCTTAAAGGTCACAATTGTAATACTGTAGTACTAATTAGGTCAAGCTTGAGATTTGGGCATCAAGATGTCGGTTCACGTTACACTTGAACTTCTGTATGTCAGTACAGTTAGGGAAGCAGGGACCTGGAATGGAATTCCAGAGCATAGCGGTTCTGGGGAAAAAACTACTGGAGTAAAAAGATCTTTTACATCTAGGGATCTCTACTGTGTGGGGGTGGGATTTAGCTGCCTGTCGGGTTTGTCGAGGGTGTCTATGTCGTGGGGGCACAAGTGTCTACAGTTCGTCAGAGCATTCACCATTAAAATACTTGTAGAACAGGCAGAGGTATGCAACATTTCGTCGATGGGACAGAGGCTGAAGCTTATATGCCAGTTCAGGGCCTATCAGATTGGCGATTCCCTTTTGAACCTTGTCTAGGAGCGAGAGTCTAGCAGCAGATGCACCAGCCTAGATGTGACAACAATACTCCATACATGGGAGAATGGTGGCCTTATAGAGGTACAGGATACTTTCAGGTGTCAGTAGTTTTCTAGCACGGTAGAGAGAGCCTACCTTGTTCGCAGCGGTCCTAGCAATGTTTTCAATATATTTGTTCCAACTCATGTTTCCTGTGAACGTTAGGCCAAGCAGTTTGAAAGATGTACTCTCAGACAGGGAGTCACTAGCAATTGCTATTGGTGGCAGAGAAGGTTTCTTGTAATTATTCAAGGAAACCAGTTTAGTCTTGGCAGCATTGAATGTGACCACCCATTTATGTCCCCATTCCACTACAGATTGAAGGTCATCCTCTGGTGTTTTTGCCATTTCTTTAGATATGTATTCATTTGTTTTCCTGTCATGCCTGTTATAGAGTGTAGTGTCATCAGCATATATACCCATCTCAGAGGCAGTTGTGTCGGGGAGGTCATTAATAAATATTAGGAACAATAGATGTCCAAGGATAGAACCCTGAGGCACTCCCGCATTTATATCACACTGTTTAGATGTACAACCGTCGAGGACAACCTGGATTTTTCTCTTATCTAAGAAGGATTTAATTATGGTAAGTATTCTACCAGTGATACCGTATGATTTAATTTTCCTGAGGAGACCCTTGTGCCATACCCTGTTAAAAGCCTTAGATATATCTAGAGCTACCGCTCTGCCCTCCCCTGTGAATGGTATATACGTTCAGAGATTACAATGAGGATGTCTGCTGTGGAACGGGCTTGTCTAAATCCATATTGTTTGTCAGTCAGAAGTTTAGCATCTGTAAGGTGCCGGACTAGAGCATGGTAAATTATGGTCTCAAATATTTTGGCGAAAAGCAGGAGGAGGCTAGTGGGCCGATAATTTGATAGGTCAGTTCTTTCGCCAGAATTCTTGAATACTGGTACCACAGAAGCAGTTTTCCAACAGCCCGAAAAGCATGATTCATTAAGGCATTTGTTGTAGAGTTTGGAGAAAACTGGGGCTACTTCGGCTGAGCATTTTTTAATAGCACAGCTTGCTTAAGCTAAGTGATTTAAGGAGAAAACTATGTTAAAATGAGTATCTATTATATATGCGTCATACAATTTTATATATTAGATGATGAAAAGTGTTTCGTCCTAACGATACTCTTTTTCATACAATTGTCTGATTTTCTTCCAGCGTTTTGTTATTCTGCCACAAGGGAAATTGGAAACTTCATCAATTTCATCGGCTCCAATCAGTCACAGTGAACATTTTATAAAACAAGATGACGAGAGTAAGGATGGTTAGCGACAGCATTCAACATGTTATGTATTTGTAAATCGTATAAATTTTCGCATTGGAGACTAGTTGCAAGTCGCGTTCGAGTCCAGCTGCGGAGGGTTCTCTCAGCACTAAAACTAATAGAATCTAAACCATTGCTGAGATGACTTGTCTCCTGTTGACTAAAGTGTGGTTTGTGCAGCTGTAGAGATTGCAGCCCTCCATTCTACCCAGGCATATTTACACGCTAGAGTGTTCTTGAAGATGCCTCTTCAAGACCCGCTTTCTTGTATTATAATCTACTGTAAGATGGAGATAACTATTCGATTATTTCATATCTTTTACTACTAAACTTACAAAAGGTATAGATCTTATATATCTTTATGGATTAAATAGTAAGTAAGGCAAAACGATGTTTGTGGCACTAGACCTTTATAACCTTCTTTCCAGTGAGGACAAAGTTAGATAAAATGTCTTTGATCTGTAATGAGAGAATGACTACAAGAGGTTAAACGATCTTATTTATAACTACAGATTAGAATAATCAACTAATGAAAAGCCTCCGACCTCATCATAAAAAGATATCGAATTTTGGATGCAAGTCAGTTCGCTGTTAGTATCCGTCTTCTAAATGACTGAACCAAGATTCGAGATCGTGACTGCATTAATTCTTTG